>NC_134584.1:56058415-56278415 GCF_037038515.1 Microtus pennsylvanicus
GAGCACAGTTTCAGTCTTACAAAATGAAGGCATCCTGGAGTCTGACTGGATGACCTATCTGAAAACCACGCGAAGAACTGTACTCTAAAAACAGCTACAGGCCCGGGAGGCAAAGCACCCAGAATGTGCAAGGCCCAACACGACAAACTGAGAACAAAAAGACTAACATGGTGAGTTTCGTGTCATGTATATTTTACCACAATTAAAAGCATGAAAAGGCTGGGTAGTGATGGCACACACCTTTAATCCCAACACTTGGGAGGCTGAGGCAGGCGGATCTCTGTGAGTTCCAGGCCAGCCTGGGCTATAGAGTGAGTTTTAGGACAGCCAAGGCTACACAAAGAAACCCTGTCTCAAAAAAATTTAATAATAATAATAAATTTAAATTAAGATATATTTCCGCTCTCCCTCCCTCTCACTTTCTCTCTTATTCCCGCCTCCATTCCCTCATTTCCTTCCTTCCCTTATTACACAGAGCAAGGAACGCATTCTGCAGGTAAAGAATTCCACCATCATGCAGCTTCTAGACCTCTTCCTCCTTCTCCGGGGTGAACTGCTTTGCCATTTGACCTGTATTCCTCCAGCCCTGTCTGTGGCTTTGCCTACATTCACCTGGGCACAGACGTGCGTACATTCTCACACTCACATACACGCCCCATTTTGAACCAGCCTGGTCTTCACTCATCACACTGGCTGGATATCGCTTAAAGAATCTGAGGGCTGTCCCATCTCTTTCTTCCAGATATAAGAAGGCTGTTGGCCTTTGGTTTGCTGACTCCACTATGCCTTCCCTTCTGGAGCAAAGCGGCTGATCCTGAAGGTGCCGGTTGGTTCCTCTTCCCTAGGTTGAAGGACCACGGTGGCTGCTGCCTCCGGCCTTTTCCTGGCTGAGCGGAAGCCTGGGAGCCTTGCGCTCAGCAGTGTAGCCTTGCCATCAGCCAGATGATTGGCAGCTGAAGGGCTTTTTGCTGGAAGTCACCCATTTCCATCAGCGCTGTGGGCTCCAACACAAAAACCAACCTGTCTCCTACCACGTGAGGTTGGTGGGGACTTGGGGAAATGGTAATCGCAGGAAGCAAGCATCTGGGGGCCAAAGGGTAAATCTTACCACTTTACTAAAATATGAGCAGCGATATGGATCTGGGAGGGGGACGGACAACCCTACCCTCTAGCCTTTTCTAAACTGAGATCATAGTCCTACTATACATTGAAAGATGTTATCAGTCCCAAAGAGGAAGTGTGGTCCTCCAGCAACTAACGTCTGCTAAAATGTACCTGAGTCCGTTGAGAACGGAGCAGCGGACTGGGAGAGCCGGGAATAATGAGCCACCGCACCCCATTGAAATGTAATTACACAGCCCTCTTGTTCTTAAACCTAGAAGGTGAAAGGAAGATGGAGGGTGAAGGTAAAACCCGCTGACCCTTCAAACTTTAATTTACGTTCTGCATTCGCTCGCCCTTCTGATAGGTTTTAGAAAGGTCATAATTTAGGGTATTTTGCAGTTGATAAATGATCTGTATGTTTGCGTTCACACGCACCGATTGATTTGTTATAGCCAAAATATTGTTTCTATAACAACCCAAAGGCCCTTAACTAGACAAACAGCAAAGCAGAATCCAAGGGGAGGCAGAAGGAAATCCAGGCCAGCCCAGGAGGGGGTGGCCTTTGCCCAGAGACCCAGTGTGATGGAGTGCCGGTGAGGATGCAGATGCGGGGAGACCTGGTGGGGGGAGGAAGTCCTGGCCTGAGCAGGTGGAGCAGAGGCTTTTGTTCTTGGCAGGGCCCGGCCATGGTTTCTTCAAGGCCTCTGCCCAGCGTGGGTGGCTTGCCACTAATGCCCAGGCAAGTCTTGTCAAGACTTTCAAGTTGAGCCCCCTTGGGTGCAAGAGAAACCAGTGAGGTTGTTAGGGCAATTTTCCCGCCTTTCCAGTCTTGGAAGAGGCTCCTGTTTCCGGGCCCAGTTGATGCATTATGCATCAGGACTGCCTGCAACTGACAGCCCCTCAGCCAACATCGACTTGAAAAGCGATGGTGCTAATCAAAGCCGACACATTTGAATGTCCAGACACACACA
Source organism: Microtus pennsylvanicus (assembly GCF_037038515.1). Classification (NCBI taxonomy): domain Eukaryota; kingdom Metazoa; phylum Chordata; class Mammalia; order Rodentia; family Cricetidae; genus Microtus; species Microtus pennsylvanicus. Next base: position 56,060,491 of record NC_134584.1, read on the forward strand.
CAGAGAAATTTACTAATCAAAAAGTGTATTTCCTAGGGCTGTCTCCAGAGAAATCCGAGGGAAGAAATTGGAATAATTTATTAGCTTACAAGTTTTCGTTGACAGTTAGCCCAAAGCTATTTATCTCTGTAATAGAGAACGTCTCCAATGTTGACCAAATCAAACAGCTTTGATCAGAAAATGAATCTGGCAAGCCTGCCTGTCGGAGGGTCCCAGGAGAAATTGGGGAAACAAACAAAAGATTTAACAAGTGGTCAAGAGGAGAAAGAGAGTAAGGAAAGGGACTGGGGAGAGAGAAAGAGCCAGAGAAGGACACAGAAAAAGAATTTTGCAAAGCTCTAGGCCAGGCTCTGGAACGAATTGTTGGAGAAACAAATGATGTTGCACACCATAACATTTAATACGGTGCCCGTGCATTTTCCTGGGCCTTGCAGCCCCAACTGATAGGGGATTTTTATGATAACAAGATGAAGACAAACTGCAGAGAGAAGAGGCTTGCTGGTGGTGGTGGCAAGGAGGAATTAAACACAGAAGGGCACAGAGAAATGCTGTTGCCTCTCCCAGCCCCCAGGTCTAGCAGGCAGCCATGATACCGGCTTTACCCAGCCTTCTTCAGTGAGCAATGAGGCACTTGTTCAGTGGGTGCTCAGCTGACTCATGGGGCAGGAGCTGTCACTACCTGTGAGTCTGAAGAAAGAGTTCACTTTGGGGCTTCCCTCCTTATCCTTTCCTGGGAAATACTAGAAGATGGGGAATTGAAGAATCCCTTGGTGCCCTTCGCCTTCCTCCCTAGAGATACAAGTATGCCCGTCACATCTGGAGAGGGTATTAAATATGGCTTGAGAACCCCATGGTAGGGCCAAAAGATGACTCAGTGGGTAAAAGGGTTTGCTGTGCAAGCCTGAACACATGGATTTGAGGCCTGGAAGCCAATTAAAATGGTGGTGTGTGTATCTGTAATCCCGGGACACACACACACACACACACACACACACACGGGAGGGGTGGATGTGGGCCAGCCTGGAGTGATGGAAGAAACCACAGGAGAAACTCTGACTTAGCACAGTAGAAGGTAAGAACGGACTCCTGAAAGTTCTCTGGCTTCCACACATGCACCACGGCATGAATCCACCTAGGTTCATACGGCCGTGTGTGTACACACAATTAGTAAGAAACTTAAAAAAGATCTTTGGAAGATGAAACAGATAATTAAGAACTAGAACAAGACTCTTAAACTAATGATATGTTGGCTTAAGGCCTTTTCCATGGCCTCTATCACATGGGTCTACCAGTTGGCTTAAAGTCTTTCCTTTAGCATCTATCACATGGGTCCATCAGTTGGCTGAAGGCTTTTTTCTTGGCATCTATCACATGGGTTTACCAAATTCTAGTTTTCCAATCCTAAAGATGCTCTCCCACTATGTCAACATAGTCTGTTTTCTAAGACCCAACCTCACTGGCAGGAGAGTTACTGTATTCAATGGCCAAGTAATTGAAAGAATGTTCCAGCAGTTAATATGTTTGCATCCAAAATGAGTGCTAAGGACCCATCATCAATACCACTGCCTATTAGTTTTAGGAAAGAGTTTGTGTAAGCTCTTTAGGTTGAAGCACATTCAAAATAACCTGGAAAGCTGGTGAGATAGGATATCAAAAACACTTTCTGCCAGTATCCTCTGAGTAAGTCGTGTTTAGTGTCAACATTGATGGAGACTTGGGAGGGTCTGAAGTCTGGGACCCAGATGAGACACTGTCTTGGGGACCTATTTCCTGTCTTCTCTTTGTAAACAATGTGCTTTGGGTTGAATTTTAATTTGTATAGTAGGGGTTTATGCGGGAGTCAAAAGAGACAACTGGGCTGAGGGCATGCCTCAATGGTACCCCAGGTGTCTAACATGTGTCAGGCCCTGGCTTCTCTCCATGGCAATGTCAAACCAAGAGGAAACCCAAACTCCAAAATCATGTCATAAGACAACTGAAGTCCCACGTAAATGCTAGAGATTCCTCCTGCTGTTTCTGCCTGGGGGAGAAAGAGGATCAGCAATGGGGCTTAATCAGCTGCATCTGACTGAGCTGGGAAGAGCCATGCCAGGAAGCCAAGCTGTACCCTCTGAAAACTGGCTTGCCACCTACAACTGAGAGGTGTTCCCTAGTAGTCATTACATGTCCTTCTCCCCTCTCTTCTTGCAGAGAACGGACTCACAATATCCCAGGATGCCGCTGTGCAAATACCAAATGCTTCTAGTGCCTGCCCTCCGTGGGCTATGTGTCCTTTCTCAGATGTCTGGGGGAAAGACACGATTGGCTTTAAGTCCTTTAGGGCTCTCAATCCAGGTTTAAGTCCCCATGTCTGATCCATATGTGTGTGTCTTCTTGGAGCCATCGCTCCTGGCTAATTGAGTACTAACAGCGGATCAGTAATTTTGCTTCATCAACCAAGTCCAGGTTAATTTGCTCTGTCCAAGGGCTTAGTGGACAGTATTGCAGTTCTGGGATTGCAAACACAAGCCACCACGCTTGGCTGTTTTATCGTGCGTCTTTGGGATCAAGCCCAGGTCTTCAGTGGATATACAGTGAGCACTTTACTGTTCGAGCCATCTTCCCAGGCCCCCTGCTTTATTATTAATTATTAACAAGATATTTAATTAATTAATTATTAATTATTAAGGAAACATTTGCCTGTGTTCCTGGCAGCGGTCACAAGTAGCTTCTTGGTTTGTTCTTTATGTTGTCATTTCACTAGCCGGTTTGTTCTCATTATGCCACACAGTCTACTGATCCTCCAGCAGACTGGCTGCATGAGGGCTCTGCTCACCATAGCCACTGCTCTTCCATCTTGCTATTAGATCTTATTAACTCAGCCGCTCATTACAAAGTTGGAGGATTCACCGCAGGCAGAAGGAAACCAGACTATCACAGCGCGGCTCTTACAAGCCATTGCCCAGAGTGGCCCGAGTCCATGTACTTTTTATTGGCCAAAGAAAATCACAGAGCCAGCTGCAATTTGGAGTCAGTCTCCCCACGTGACTGGGGGAAGAGGGACACTAGAAATCTCCAGCCGTGTGTCAACAGCTCCAGTCACGTTGAAACAATATTCTCCGTCACAAGGAGGAAGACGTGCAGGACTGAGAGTCACAAGACTTTGTGACTCTCTCTGCCACTAGATAAGGCCTTGTCTTGCCCCTTAACTCCACTGCTCTCCCATATTCTCCTCTGCGATGAAGGTTTAAGACAGATCATCATCGCTCTGATTCTATACCAGAATGAGTCAGTCCCTCTGCTGGACCTTGGAGGCCACAAGCTTCCTGGTCAGTGGGACCACTTCCAGCTAGAGCCAACAGCCCAGGGAGGATGATGAAGGTGGTGGCAATGGGCTACTTGTGCACACTCTAGGGAAGCTGGAGAGAGTCGGCCAGTTCTTAGGTGTTTTGAGACGGTCCACACAAGGATGAAGAACGCACCAAGGTTTCCATGTCACACAGTCTACATTGCTAACGCTCTGTGACAAAGGTGTTTGAGTTTTAACTGCTTGGGACAGCACCTCACAGTCGACTCGCAAATGTGCCTCACAGATCGGCATTTCTTGTTTTATAGAACAGATATGTTCCCTTTTTTAAAGAATTGTCATAAAAACACAATTCAAAGCTATAAAAATCGCTGCTGGTTTATGAACATTTGCATCGGTCAAAGAAACGTGGTAACAAACGGCTTTTGAAGAGGTCACCCCTAGTTTCACTTTTTCCTCGGAGATGTTCTTTGTACACAAAACGCAAAGCCATCTAAAGATACTTGGTGATATGTTGAACTGCACTCACGTAAGCTGGTAAATGGTACCCTTCTTTTGTGTAAATACTGTCCAGCTAAAAAGCCTTACATTTACCTGGCACAGGGGTAGAAAGGGCATAAATGTAGTGCCAGACCAGAGTCCTGCTGGTGGTACTGCTTCTCAGTGCTGTTGGTGAGTTTGGGCAGATGTGAGCGGCCTCTAGCATCTTGTGGATGAAGTAAAAACGGTGATTATTTCTTGAGATTGTGTGAAGGGTATAGGGAAAGCCTTAGTTCAGCATGTCTGACACAGTATCCGGCAGGGAGCAGGTTCTCAACAAGAGGCATATGAAACAGGAAGAGGAGACCGTGTTATTGCCACTCTACCAGGTGAGAAAATGATCCTGGGAAGAGTGTGCTCAAGGTCTCCTTGGTTCTCCCCGGTACACCTTCCTGTCAGTCCCACAGAGAAGCCAGTATCTACATGATGTGTTTAGTTGGCACACATCATCGTGTATGTAACGCTTTATGTGACTTTGGCTTTCTTTTATGCCTGGTTATATCCTGAGAACTGGGGCCAGGTCCCTGTGCTCCTGCGCACCTGTCTCTGTATGTGGGTGACTGGCGATCCAGAGTGCTTATCCGCCAGTCAAATTTCAAGTTCTTACAAGTCCTCTAAGCTGGCCAGGACAAGGTAGCTCATTCAATCATTAAGCTAAGACCTTGGTTTGCAGGCACCTTGTCTCCCGAGCTTAACAATTACAAAGAGCATAATAATTCATTTGAGGGTATTATGGGGAAATAATAATAATCTACAATGCCAACATGATTAAGTGCTCTAATTTGTAGGGATCACCTTCCATGGGGGGCTTCTCAGAAGTTGGCTACATTCTGAGTAGTGTGTATACTTTAAGAGGCACAGTAAGGACCCACTAAGTGGATACCTGGACCTAGGCTCTGGTTATAGGTACAAGGCAGGCCTAGCCCTTGACCTCACTGGACTCATGGGTACGATAATGTCAACAAGCCGACACATGACATCTTTATGAAGTGATGGTTGAATGGAAATGTCCCCCCCAAGCTCATTTGTTTGAAAATGTGATTCTGGGTTGAAAGTGTGTTTGGGGCTGGCTACCTGGCTTATAGAGGTGGGTCACTGAAAGTGAACCTTTGGGTGTTATAACAACCTTCCAGCCCAAGCTCCACGTGCCCTTTGGGTACCAAGTGAAAAGCCACCGTTACAATCACCACTACTGTGGAGCAATCCACATACACAGTTTGATGGAAGCTCTGCCTCAGCTCCCTCCTCCCTCTCCAAACTCCACCCCTCAGAAAGCCCACCAAGGTGCAGCTCCTCCCCCTGAGATGCTCAAGACCTTGCCTACAGAGTATTTAAGACTGGTCTGTAGGCCTGACACATGGTTTTTCCTCTCTCCACCCTCCAGACCACCTGGGAGTTGCTTTGCTCAGATTAAACCTGGTCTTATTAATTTGGCCTGATCTGATTTATTGCATTGGCAGAGACTTAATATCAGGGTATGGAAAACCTTACGTGCACCGCGATGCCTCCCTTGCCCAGATGAAATGCACTCTCTGAACAGGGAACCAAATCCTTCTTCCTCATGTTTCTGTCAGGAATTTGGTCACAGTGACAAGAAAAAAATAGCTAACACAAAAGTATACTAAGCTAAGTGAAGAACAAACAAAAAGAAAACTGGGGTGATGGGGAAGTCGAAGAGCATCTTCATGAAAAAGTGACATTTTTAAAATTGATTTTATTGATCTCTACATTTTTCTCTGCTCCTCTCTCTGCCTCTCCCCTCCCCTTTAACCCTCTGCTCCTAATTTACTCAGGAAATCTTGTCTTTTACTACTACTTCCCATGTAGATTAGATCCATCATGTCTCTCTTAGTGTCCTCATTGTTGCCTAGGTTTTCTGGAATTGTGATTTGTAAGCTGGTTTTCTTTACTTTATGTTTAAAAACCACTTATGAGTGAGTACATATGATAATTGTCTTTCTGGGTCTGGGTTATCTCACTCAAAATGATGTTTTCTAGATCCATCCATTTGCCTGCAAATTTCAAGATGTCATTATTTTTTTCTGCTGTGTAATTCCCTTGTGAAAATGTACCACATTTTCCTTATCCATTCTTCAGTCAAGGGGCATTTAGGTTGTTTTCAGGTCTGGCTATGATGAACAATGCTGCTATGAACATAGTTGAGCACATGTCCTTGTGGTACAATTGAGCATCCTTTGGGTGTATATCCAAAAATGATATTGCTGGGTCTTGAGGAAGGTTGTTTTCTAATTTTCTGAGAAATTGCCACACTGATATCCGAAGGGGCTGTACCAGCTTGCACTCCCACCACCAATGCAGGAGTGTTCCCTTTACCCCACAACCTCTCCAGCATAAGTTGTTATTAGTGTTTTTGATCTTGGCCATTCTTACAGGTGTAAGATGGAATCTCAGAGTTGTTTGATTTGCATTTCTCTGATGACTAAGGATGCTGAACATGTCCTTAAGCATCTTTCAGCCATTTTAGATTCCTCTTTTGAGAGTTCTCTGTTTAGGTCTGTATTCCATTTTTATTGGATTATTTGATTTTTTGATGACCAATTTCTTGAGTTCTTTGTATATTTTGGAGGTCAGCCCTCTGTCTGATGTGGGGTTGGTGAAGACCTTTTCCCATTCTATAGGCTGCCGTTTTTTTCTTGTTGACCGTGTCCTTTGCTTTACAGAAGCTTTGCAGTTTCAGGAGGTTCCATTTATTAATTGTTTCTCTCAGTGTCTGTGCTACTGGGGTTATATTTAGGAAGTGGTCTCCTGTGCCAGTGTGTTCGAGTGTACTTCCCATGAAAAGATGACAAGTTGATAAAACCAGTGAGGCAGAGAGTGGGGAAGGACATTGCAAGTGGAAGGATGGACACGGTGGGGCCTGAGGTTGGGGAGAGCTTGGGTGGTGAGCACAGCCTTAGGACCTAGAAAGACACAAAACAGGGGCCACAGGGGCAGATGTGGAGGGGGTAGGGCCAGATTCTTGTAGGTGTAGGTGAATTGAGTTGCAATTGGAAAACCCTAAAGAGAGAAACCATGGGATTAACCTGAGGTCTTTGAGTAAAGGAGTAGATTTTATTTAAGAATAGGTTTCATATAAGCCCGGGAAGGAGTGAGGATGGCCAGGAGGTTGTTGTATGTCCACAGGGGAGGATGAGGGTATTAGCATGGGTGGTGGCCTTGAAGCGAATGGAACTTTGAGATACTTCAGGGTGGAACTTGTTCTGTGAGGCCGCTTAAAGAAGCTGGGGGGGGGGGACCTGCTCTGGTGTCAGCGGGTGGGACTGTTTCTGCCAAACAGCGAAGGGAAGGGGACACTTGGGGTTTATAGAGGAGACTTGGGGAATGCAACTGCTGAGGCTGCGTGCAAGCCTGGCGTTTAGCCCTTCTGGCCATTTTATCTTTAGAAATGGACGGCCTTGCCAATGGGAACGAGGGTGACAATGAGAGACTGAGGTTGGCAATGGCAGGGAAGATGAAGGGCCTTGGACAGAGTCTGGCAGGCTTTGTTCAAGGTTTATTCTACCAAAATCAATGATAGGCTAATGAATGTAATAGATGACAGAGGAAAGAGAAAGATGATGAGTGTTTCTGGGTGTGGGGGTGATGGTCTGAGATTTGGAAGGGGGCAGCCAGCAAGGGGATCAGAGTTTGACATCTGGCCATCTTGCATCTGAGACACTTTTGGGGTTCACAGGAAGAGAGGGTTATGGACACTGGAGAACTTGGCATACCCATGGAATACCATGCCAGGCCACTGAGATCATCCTTCTCCCAGACAGAGTGTAGAAGTATTGAAAGGGTCTCAAGGCTGATTTGGACCCATGAACGGGTGAAAGATTTGGGCCAGAATCCAGGGGAAGGAAGCATCTCAGATGCAAATAAAAAAAAAGAGGGGGTAGATGGTCCTACAATGAAGGGCGAAGCCACATGAGAGGGCATGGAGGTCATTTAGGACCCTGATGACTTAGAGGGCAGAGGATGAATCGGGATGATATCTACCAGGCTGAGAACAGGAGATGCATTCTGTGAACAGAGGGTAAACAGAGAGGGTAGCCGGAGAGGCAGCGGGGCACAAGAGGAGTGTGTGACTCGCTTTGGTTTGTGTATGGAGAACCAGCATGTCTATCCACCAGGATGACGTCGTAGTCAAGTAAAGAGGGCAAGAGAAAAGACGGTGGCATGAAGGAACCGACAGACACCATAGCTAATCTTCAGTACACATTCCCAGGAAGTTTCTGGAAGCACTGAAGGGATGGTGTCTCTCAGGGCCTCAAGACTTTGCAGTACATTGTCCCCTCCCCCGCAGAATGGGATGACCTGGCCCCAGGAGGAGGAACTCAGAGGAGGGGGGAAGGAGAACTAGGAAATGAGAGAGGGTAATAAAAGAAGAAAGTAGATATGGGAAGACAGCCCTTTCCAGATAGTGAGGCTCGGGCGACATGGGGGAGAGGGTGCCATCTCAGGTACCAGGAGCCACAGGCTTGCTAGGTTTAGAACTCACAGCCTTCTTGGATCAGGAGCCCCTCTCTCAGGACGGAGGGACTAGACTCTTGTTTTTCCTTTTGGTAGTCACGGTTTCCACTGAGGTCCTGAGCCACAGAGGGCTGTGGTAAAATGCAAGCATCCTGCATCCCCTGCCGCTTGGGGCTGTGTCCCGGCTGGGAGAGGTGAGCCTAGGAGAGGCGAGGAGAGGAGAAGGCTTGCCCTCGCCAGCGTCATTCACTCTCTGAGGCGTGAGATCTGATTACCAGCCTTTTAACACGCATGGCAGCAAGCGTTAATATTAGCTGCCGGATTGTCTAGCCCCCTTTTAAATTCATCTCCAGTGCTAGGCTCTTTGACCCCTGGAGGTAAGGATGCCACAGGCTGACTTCATGCCACTTAAGGCTGCTCTGTCCTCTACAGCGATCCCACGTTCCTTTAAATAAATGGTGTAAGAACAAAGAAAGGCCAAGTTCTCGGGAGTCAATACTGTATTTCACTGAAGCGCCTGTCTGCTTTATAAAAGGCAGCCAGCAAGGGTCTTTTTGTCTCCACTTCATCCTTCACTTAGCCCTCTACACACGAGACACATTTTAAAAAAATAATTAACTTTAGTTGATGCACAGAAGGAATGTCATTTTTATTGTGATTGGTATAGTTGACTTGTTGTTCTACCAAGAATATTAGAAGTAGAAACTGCTGGGATGGAGGATGGCTCAACAGGCAAGAGTACCGGTTGCTCTGTCAGAGGACTGGGGTTCAATTCCTGGTGCCCACATGGAAGCTCACCACCATCTCTAACGCCAGTCCCAAGGATCTGACGCCCCCTTCTGGCCTCCGTCGGTAGTGCACATACATGCCGGCAAAAAAAAAAAAACAACTTCATACACATAAAATAATAAAATAAATTTTAGAAGTAAAGATATCCACCAAAGATCGTTGGCTAATATACTTATTATCTTAAATAACTTTCTCTGTTTCCTCAAAACTTATTCATTAACCAGAAAGAAATCCATCTTTTTCTGTGCTCTAAGTCCACTGTTGGAGGTGTTTCTTCAAGTTCATCGAGAGAACCATTTTCTAACGTCTATGTGGTGGGCAGCTCGGAAGCAGGACCTGAACCCATTGGTGGAAGGAGGAGGAGACCCAAATTCTAAAAGCAGGAGTCCTCCCTTGGCTCCGTTCGCTGGGAGTACGACAGCCCTCTCCACTGCCACTGGTTGCGTCCTTGATGGCCTTGGAGCTCTGACAAAGCATCTCTTCTGAAGAGTGCACGCTGCTCTGCTCGCAGCTCCCCAACCCTTCCGACTTCCGCCCACATGGGCACCTGCACTTTTTCGTGGGGGGCTTTCTCCCTCCCGTTCTGTGACACTTGACTCTGCCTTCACTCCCTCAAGAGGTGGCTTTTAAATGCTCTTTGCCACCAATGCATCGCTTCAGCTGGTGCAGCGCCTTTCTCTGGCTTTATGCAGCGGTTTTCACTAAGGCAGACAATGGTGGCCCAGAAACAAATAACAACTAAAGGGCAGCGACTGTGGAGCCACTGATGGCCAGGCTACCTTCTGAAGGCATCGCACAAACTAAACTATAAACAGAAATAAAAGGAGAAGACCACAGAGCTCAGCAGCGAGATGGAGGGCCTGACCTCTGTCTCTTATTATCGCTTTAGGTTTTGGAGTTGTACCAACAACCCAAAACTTGTTTGGAGCTGGGTACTTTGTGAGAGCTTAGACAAAAAGGAGAATGGCTTTTCCCCATCTCTGTGAAGACAGAAACCTAGCAGCCATGGCTCAAGATGAAGATTGTTACACATTTCCCCTCCACTAAAAAGATATTAAAAATCAGTGTGGCTATGTGAAATCTTTTCATTACATAAACATGTAATGAAAAGAAGTGATTTTGCTGTAAGCATTTAAAAATATATAAAGATAATATCTATAGTTTATGATGCTCCTGCTATTTTGACTAGCGGTTTTATTTCTTGGTATATTAGGTTAATGTTCAAGGTCCATTCTGGGTATCAGCTTGAAAAATTAATGTCTCTGTGTGAACACAAGAAAAATCAGATCTCATTTTGTAGGCGTCTTTGCTTCCAATGACCGGAATCAACATATCCAGCCATTCACACACCACTTCTCAAGTGCCAGCATAACGGTGTTTATTCTCCTAATATTTATTGCAGGCTTGCTAGGCCAGGTGTTGTTATGAATGCTTTGATGTGTTCGTTTTGTCTCTGTGATAACGCCAAGGCTTCCCTCTAGAGTTAGATGAGGAAACTGAGGCCCAGACAGGTCCAGCAATCCAAGGTCATAGTGTGAATGTCTCTAGAGCCTAGCTCATCTTGTCTGATTCCCACCCCTTCCTCCACAGTGGGCTCCTGCCGTGGTGGAGGAATAACCTGAGAAAGCACAGGCATGAAGAAGAAGTTGAAATTACACGACCAATCTGGAAGGGGGTGTTGTATAAAGTAAGTATGATATCAGATTGGGGACTGACATTCCAACTCTCCCTTGATATGACTCTGCACCCCAGCCTTCCCTGAAGTCTGGGACAGGGGTGGGCACTCAGCATTTCTCTTAGCCAATATGTAGATATTGACCTGAGAGATAGTGGGGTGGGTAGTAATGCGGCGTGCTTGTAATGTGAGCCCCCAAAAGTCTCCTCCTAGTGTTCCTCACTTAGTTACTCCAGTTTTTCTTTAACCCAGGACCACACTTGAATGGAAGATTAAAATTTCCAGTATGATTTCTTACAGCAAAACAAAAGGAAATGAGAAAAGAATGCCCCCACCCCACAAGCAACATTATTTATTTACAAACACGGTCTCTGGGGCTGGACCTTCGCCAGTCAGCGAACCTAGGGTATTTTCATACGATGCTCAGGGCATCCTCTCCTGGCCTTAGCGTGTCCTCCCTGAGGGCCTTCATCAGACATCAGGACAGATGGCAGCCTTCACTTTTACTAAATCTGAATCCGGCAACATCTTTACTTTCTCTCCAACTTTTCAGTTGTTTGATGGAGCTGCTTAATTTCCCTTCTAAACTCAGATGCTCTCATTTCTCTGCTTCCCTGGGACCTCTGTCCCTCTCTCCCAGTCAGATCGAGGTAATTGGTTCCACTCTCATCTGCTCCCCACTTGATTAAATCCTAAATTTTATCATCAAAGTATTTTCAGGAGATAATACATTATAAAAGTTAAAGTAATATTTAATTAGCACCATAATATGCTCATAATTGCATCTCCCATAAAGTTCCCTAAAATGATGGAATTCTCATCGAAATCAAAGTTTGAGTATTCTACCACACATTTTCCAAAATATGATATGGTGGACCTTTCCTTTATAAGCTGTTTTCTTTACACAAAGCCAGGAGAAATGATATTACTGATCAATATTACTTCATTCCAAACAACACAAAATACAGGATGGCAGTCATGATCCTGTAGCAATTTGTACTTGGTGCTGAGAAACAAGTTCCTATAATTATAGTAACTAATTAATTAAAGTAATTACATATCATGTGGTTAGTACACAAGTCTCTATCATGTCAGTGTGCGATAAAGCCACAAGTTTCATTTTTCCTTGGGCCAAAAGGTCCCAGACAACAATTTCTTAAAACATTCCTTTTGATCAAAATGCTTCTCTTGGTCTCTGCAGTCTAAGACTCTATTTGCCTCTGAACAGGTTTGTGTGGTTTCTGGAAATAGCATGAAGGTCTTTACGCTGCCGGATGGATTTGCCCAAATCAATTTGGCCCTTTGGACAACCCTGAGGGTCGAGGCAATAAGAAAATATCAGATTGGCTAAAAATTGCTTAATCAACTTGAGGCAAGTCAACCCCATGGCTAAACGCATCAAGTCAGCTCAGGCTTATAGACAGCATTCATTTAAAGCGGGCAGAAGAGGAGCTGCTGTCGTTCCCCATCACTGCAAACGACAGCAGGGGGGGGGGGGCAGACTGCAGCGAACTCCAGAAAAGAACCCAAGCCCCTTATCTAACCCAGGGGACAGACCCAGCCTGGGAGTATCATAAGGTGGTCCTCAGCTCCATTCTCTCCAGGGCACCATCAAGCCGATGCCTGACACAGGAGCGTCTTTTAGTTCAGAGGAGCATATGTCTAACGGGAGGGAACAACCTGGGGCATAAAGTGCTTGCTGCAGAAGTGTGAGAGCCTGTGTTAGGTTCCTATCCAACACCCCTGTGAAAACCAGGCATGGTGGCGCGAGCCTGTAACCCTGGTGCTATGACGTGCAGACAACTGGAGCTTGCTGGCCAGCCAGTCTATCCAATACTTCAGACTCTAGGTTCAGTGACAGACCTTGCCTCAAATATAAGATGGAGGGGCCAACAAGATGCCTGAGCAGGGAAAGGCACTTGCTGCTAAGTCTGACGTTCCAAGTTCAATCCCAGGATTCCACGCGGTAGGAGAAGAATTGGCTCTTGAAGGTCGTGACCTTCATGGCACAGGGCACACACAGAAAGAGAGAGAGACAGATACACACACAGAGAGACAGAGAGAGCGGAAGAGAGACAGAGACAGGTAATTTTTTAAAACAGAGGAGGTGAGGCATCTGTCAATATTGACACCTCTCTTCAGGGGCAATATTTCTAATAAGGGTTCTTTTCTCTCGCCCGGTTCTCGGAAACAGTCACACCTGTTGACACTCAGCCATCCCAACAAAAGCCCTGAAACACAGCAGGAAGAGCCTTTGAATTTGTTTGTGCTTTTAGCTATTTCAGAGGGAAAGGTGGTGTCACCGCAATCCATTAAAGCCCCACACTGTAGGCAACAAGGCTGAAAGTCTGCCCTAGAAAAGTGCCACCTGTGGCCACTCCGAAAGGAAGGTCCTTGGCAAACAATAGTCCCAATGAGCCGGTTTAATCAGGCAGGAGTCAAGACCACTGAGACATAAATTAAGCAATCACCCTTGAGTAGCAGTCAAGCAGCCAAAGCCCCCATAATCCCAATTAATCCCATTTTGTGTGGTTGCCCTTGGGCCAAGGGCAGAGGGGAAGCGAATTTGCACGCTCCGGTTCTGCACCAGCTCTTACCTCTACAGGGGGTGGGTTAGTAATAAAGGAAGGCACCTGTGTAAGGGCGCTCCTGTGGAGGTGGCGTAGTGGCCCTCAGAGCCCTCCCCCACCCCGCTTCTGTGATCTGTCAGTGAGAACTTCCCTCAAGGGCACCCTCCACTTCCTGAGAGTCAGAGGCTTGTGGTCTGTTGAAGACAGATATGACGCTATTTCTTCTCTCTTTGTAAGAACTGACTTCCTATCCCCACTTCCAATGCCATGCGGGACAAACAAAACGCTCTACAAATCTTCTGGAAACTCGTCTCTGTCCCATTTGTACTCCCGTCTGGTAGAAAAATTGACACGTTTTCCAGAACTGGGAAACAGCCCTCGGGAGAGTGGTCTTGAGACTGCAAGGGCCACTGCACACTTCCCCTGCTCCTTGTGGGGAGGACTAATGGAGTCCAGTCCCCACTGGCTCGTCCTTGTCCTGCAGACTTCAGTGCCCAGGCTCCTGGGTTCCCTTCTTTACAGAAGCCTATCTAGATGTCTGGCGGAGTGTGTAAGACTGTGGGCCCGAGGTGATTGCCATGGACTGCCTGGTGGCCGCTTGGAGCTTCTCTTCACCCTTTTCCACACCAACAGGCCCTGTCTCCAAGATTTCCTTGCTGCTGGGCAGTCAGGTAATGGGCCCCAGTAGAACCTGAGCCCAAGTGACATGCATCAAACAGTTTTCCTGGATATGCTCCTCCAGGCCCACCGTTCTCCTTTCTCCCCTTTCTGGTTGACAGGAAGAGAGATGCCTCTCCAATTCTGGGTCTCTTTTGGGGGTCACGTTTCAAAGGTGGCAGTGTCCGAATTAGCCTGGGACCTGGACTGATGGCCAGGAGCAGAGTCCTTGAGCAGAGAGGAGAGAATTTGCACAGCTGGTTCCGTATCCACTCCTGTCTTTGCAGGTGTTGACTCTGTAAGGAAGGTCTGCAGGGTGACGTTAGGTAAGCAAGACAGCATTTTAATCGCACTGGGCAGTGACGTGTTTAGCTGTTTGTGTTTAGTGATAGGTTTCCTTATATTGGCTGATGCGTTTCTTCCGGCCTGACCCACCCTAACCAGTAAGGCTCAGAACACTAGCTTGCTGGAGAGATGTCCCAGAGAGTAAGAACACTGGCTACTCTTCCAGAGGACCCAAGTTCAATTCCCAGTACCTCTAAGGCATCTCACTGTGGTGTCTGTCACTACAGTGTCGGGGGATCTGACACCCTCTCCAGCTAGGTTCATGGTGCACAGACATCCATGTGGGCAAAATATCTGTACACCAAAAACAAAAACAAGAGAAGGAAATTCAGCTTCTTGACCCCTTGAACCACTATATTCTCTGACTAGAGGTCAGGGAAGAGGGTATAGCCAGTGTGGCTAGTGTTCCTCAGTCCAGCCTCATGCTTTAGAAGCTTCCTGCTGTTGCCAAAGCTCTGTCCTAAGCTGTCTCTACCTCACTGCCCTTCCCAGTGCATAAGCCCTTTAGTTCAGCACTGGGGGTGGGAAGACATTAGGCTCCGAGGGGATCTCTCCGTTTGGAGACCCAGGCCTTTGTGGCCCTTGTGTATTTGTACAGACATTTCCTCCAAATTGAAACATTTCCTCCAGGAAGGAGGAGGGTGTCCCCCGAGACTCAGAAAATAAACTTCCCAAGTCTGTGAAAAACTGAATCTCACAGCATTTTTGAGGGACCCCTCCCCAAAGCCTATCGGAGCAGTAAACAGTTCTTCGGGGAGCAGCTCAGAGCAGGGGAGCTTCTGAGTGGAGACTCCCTGGCCTGTGGAGCTGCCTGCAGAGAGTTCCCGGTTTGCAGCTTTGAGAGTCGTCCCCCCCCCCCCCCCCCCGCTTTTCAGAGATGTAACTGCGTTTGAGCCATCCCTGAATCAGAGTCTGGCTTAGCCAGACTTAGCCAGCATTGTGACTGCCGTGTGTCACAAGTTCTCTATGTGGGGTGAGTAATGGCTGTGTTATGTCTCCCAGTAAGCCTCACATGGCATATGTCTGCTGGGTTACTTCTATCAGAGGCATGGGAGGCAAGCTTGGTGAGAGCCATAGAGAACAAGCCCTGACCTGGGGCCAAGGAGAAATCTGCATGCATCTCACTCCTGGAAGCCAGAAACCCCTGCAACTTTCCACTCTAAATCAAATTTAGGAGACTGAGAGCCTGCGGGCTCTTGTATTAACCACAATGAGTTCTTGTCACTTGAAGTCTCTGTTAAATGAAGAATGTCAAGTTTAATTCCCAGAATTTCAGTTGTTTAAATAAATTTGTTAAAAAGAAATAAAATAATGTCTCCTGTTATATTTATCTTTGAAGACCCTAAGCATACATTTGTTCAGAAGACCAACCAGGAAAGAGTATTAGCGTGCTCGGCACCAATATTCTGGAGAGATTGGATTTGGGGACTCTAATTAGCATTGAGAGCTGGACAAATGGGACATTAAGCACTTTGATCAGTGTTAAGTTTAAAGAAAAACCACCTGTATTTTAACTGGGCCCTGCTCTCTTCACTGAAAGGAAGAAAAGCTATAGGTTAGCGGCTCTCCACCTTCCTGATGCTGTGACACTAATGTAGTTCCTCGTGTTGTGGTTTCCCCAACCATAAAATTGTTTCGTTGCTACCTCATAACTGTCGTTTTGCTGCTGTCATGAATCGTAACGTAAACATCTTACATGCGACCCAAAGGGGTGTGACCCCACAGGCTGAGAACCGCTGCTATAGAATGTGATTCCAAAGAACCAGCCTTGCAACAGTAAGGGGGAGAAAGTGCAGGCGAGAGCTTCGTTTACACACAAAATGACTACTTAGGGAAAAAATAGTCCTTCACTTAGGCTCTCCCATGATCACATCTGAGGTTTTCGGAGCTTTAGTTCTTGGTTAGGAGTTAGAAAGCAACAGGAGGCAGTATGCTCCCACAGATAACCGAAATCCCCCTAGACAGGTGACCCCATTCAAGCTGGATTTCTCTGGTTTTGCATGTGTGTGTGCTCTGTTTTATCTCGAGACTTGGTCTTGCTATGTTGGCCAAGTTGGCCTTGAACTCAAGATACCCCGTCCTTCAGCTGCCAAGTGCTCAAATTAGCTGTGTACACTGCTATTCTCAAGTCCCAGGCATCTCCAACAATCTTGGTGGAACACATGGCAGGCGATTTCTTTAAAAATTGCTCAACACGTTAGACATTGGGCACTTATTCCAAATTAAAAACAATTACTTCTGCACACACAAAAAGCTGTATGATTTTTTTTCACAGCAGCTTTTATAGTAAGTAATATAGAAAATCCTAATGACAACAAAAATGTCCTATTAGGAGTGATTTATTTAAAAACAAACAAACAAAAAACAGTGGTACAGCCATACCGTGATATTCTACTCAGTAACAAAGAGAAACCACTATCGATCCATGCAAATATTTGGGTATCATCTTGAGTGATATAAGTTGATCACCAAAACAACTTTGAATGTCTAGATTCATTTCTGGTTTCATTCATATGGCTGTCTCAAAATGACAATATTATCACAGCAATGAAGAACACATGAGTGGTTCTCAAGGATTAGAGATGGATGGCATCGGAGGAGAGAGGTTGGTATGTAAAAAATAATATTCCATTTCACATGGCTCAGGTCATTCTTTTTGGGTGAATGTATGTGGATGTCTAGTATGTAAGTTCATGTGTGAATGTATATGTGTGTATGTGTATATAGTGTGTATGTATTGCGTGGTGTGCATGGGAATGCATGTGTGTGCTGTGAATGTAGAGGCCAAAAGCTGACATCAGGTGTCCTCTGTAATGGCCTTCCATGTCATTAATTGAGGCAGGAGCCTGCTCACTGATGCAGCTTGCCCAGGGGTCGCTTTCCCCAGCTTCCTGATGCTGGGATGACCACTACCCCCACCTAGCCTGGGCGCTGGAGATCCAGACTCAGGCCCCCCGCATCCGCAAGCCTTTTGCTGGCTGAGCCTCCTCCCACGCCATAGCGCAAGTCATTTCTTAATGGCCCTTTGAATTAGGTCTAATTTTTTATTTTTATTTGTGCTAAATAATTTTTGGAAAAGAGTGACCAGGGGGGGCACACTCAGAGTGATGGAAATGCAATGTGTGTTTCCCACATGGAGGAGGAGATCAGATGGACTCTTTGGAGAAGCTTTGAAAGTGACCCAGATGCTCCAGAAGAAGGCAGTCTATCAGCACTGGAAAAGAGAGAACAGTTTCTGCTTCTATTTATTGCCTCTCTCCTGCATTTAAGCACTGAGCCTTCTCTCCAAACCCAATCTCGTACTGTAGTAATATGGGCAAGCTCCAGGAATCCCCAGTCTCTACGTCCTCAGCACTAGAGTTTCTTATTTAGGTTCTAAGAATCTGTACCCAGATCCTTATATTTGCACAGCCAGCATCTTACCTACGGAGCTGAGCCATCTTACCTCATCTTAGCCTTGGGGTAGGTTTTGTAATTCAAATGACCTACTGGTTTCATAGGATCAATGTATCTTTTATACATTAGTAAACAGAAATGTGGAGATGGAAGTTTAAACACTTTCCTGACAAGCACGTGCCACCTGTGAACAGTGAGCCCCATAACCACCAACACATAGGGCCTGGTTCCAGCATCTCGTTCTATGAGGTACACGGTCAACATCCAACAGTCGTGTGGTCCTGGTGTTCTTCAGCTATTATGTAGATTGTTTTTCTGTGTGAGGAAAACCTATACCTGAAGGCTAAACATCCGACAGGTGAGCAGTGGAGCCTTGCTGCTCTTGCAGAGGACAGGAGTTTAGTACCCAGCACCCATGTCTGATGGCTCACAACTCTATGTCCAGCTCCCGGGATCTGAAGCCCTCTCCTGGCCTCCAGGGGCACTTTCACACATACGAATGAAAACAAATCTTCCAAAAAGAAAGGAAACAGTGTCTGTGTTCTTTATCTCCGACCCCCGCCACATGGAAGAGAGGCACCTTTGTCTCTAAACTCTATTGAAAACAGCAATAGAGAGTTCAAGTCTTCGTCCTTCAATATTTATATCACTATTATGATAAAAAATTATTGATTTATTATTAATTATTAGTAGTTAGTTATTATTAGTTGAGATAAAGGCAGCTTTAAATATCTTAAGGGCAAATGCTGTGGTTTATTAATACAAACCTCAGGAAAGGAACATTTTCCATGAAGATAACAAAGTAAGTACAGTGCAAATTCTAATCGGTTTTAATTAAAACAAAAAAATACCAGAGGCAGATATAGGAGTTAAAGCTGAAAGATCAGAGAAGCAGAACAGCCAGTCACTAGTTCTCATCTCTACCGGATCCTTAGACTGAACGGGTGATCCCGTCTCTAGGAATCCTCAGACTGAACGGGTGATCCCGTCTCTAGGAATCCTCAGACTGAATGCCTTGAGCTCCTGTCTCCTACCCCCTATACTCCTCTCTCTGCCCACCCATATCTCTTCCTGTCTCCACCTCCCTAGTGTTGGGATTAAAGGTGTGAGCCATCACCACCTGGCTCTGATTCTCTTTGAGACTGGATCAATCTAGTGTAGACCAGGGCAGCCTTGAACTCACAGAGATCCATCTGCCTTTGCTTCTCAAGGGCTGGGATGAAAGGTGTGCGCCACCACTGTCTGTCCTCTATGGCTAACTAGCGGTTTAGCTCCACACTATTATCTTCAGGCAAGCTATATTTGTTAGATCACAAACAAAATAGCACGACAGGGAAGCTCCAATCTTGGGTCCTGTTTGCCTTGGAATTTGGAGCCCAGGAAATGTTTGGTCTTTGGTCTTTTCTCTTCATTCAACATGCCTTCTGTGTCTTCCCACCTACCCCTTGAGTTATAACTGCTGTCACTGTGGTAACACTGTTATGCTGTGGTGACTCTATTACACTGTAGTAACTCTGTTATGTTGTAGTAACACTGATACACTGTGGTAACTCTGTTATATTGTAGTAACACTGATACACTGTGGTAACTCTGTTACACTTTGGTAACTCTTTTACACTGTGGTAACACTGTTATGCTCTGGTAACTCTGTTATATTTTAGTAACTCTTTTATACTGTGGTAACTCTGTTATGCTGTGGTAACACTGATACACTGTGGTAACTCTGTTACGCTGTGGTAACTCTGTTACACCATGGTAACACTGTTACACTGTTGGAACACTGTTATGCTGTGGTAACTCTGTTTCGCTGTGGTAACTCTGTTACACCATGGTAACACTGTTACACTGTTGGAACACTGTTATGCTGTGATAACTCTGTTATGCTGTGGTAACACTGATACACTATGGTAACTCTGTTACACTATAGTAAAAGGCTAATATCGTGTCTTTGCACCACAGGTCCTCCAGACCTGTCTCCACACTGAACTGCCCTCAGAGAATCTTCTATCACCTTGATCTCCAACCCAAATGGATGCCCTGTCTTCCTTCTCTCCTCATCTCAAGCCTGTTCCTTTTATTAGACTCCTCATTGTGACTCAAATGGTCATCTTAGCTAGCAATCTAGCAGTGATCTGAGATGGTTTTTTCTCATACATCACACAGTTAACTTTTATTCTTTCATCATGTCTAGATTCCTTCAAGTATTACACTTAACTATGTGAAATATGTAAATCCTACTTTCATTACCTGTGGCTCTGATACAATACCATGGGGAAAACAACTTAAGGAAGAGAAAGTTCATGTGGCTCACAATTCCAGGTTATAGTTCACCATAGTGGGGAAATGAAGGTATCAAAAACATGAAGCAGCTAGCCACAGCACAGTCACAGTAAAGAGCAGGGAGCAGTGAATTGATGCACTCATGATAGTGCTTAGCTCACT
Organism: Microtus pennsylvanicus; assembly: GCF_037038515.1. NCBI lineage: Eukaryota > Metazoa > Chordata > Mammalia > Rodentia > Cricetidae > Microtus > Microtus pennsylvanicus. The sequence goes on from NC_134584.1 coordinate 56,080,664, forward strand.
TTCTCTGCTTCTCTATCACCTAGACTCCCCTGCCTGGGGATGGTGCCACCCACAGTGGACAGGTCATCCATTAGCATAATCAAGATAATCCCTCCATCAAACACACCTACCAGTCAACCTAACCAAGATGCCCTTCCCAGGGGACTTAGGTTGTGTGAAGTTGACCCAAATGTATGAACGTGGATAGCATTCTGGTTTCATTCCCAGTTGCTGTCATAAACACCCTGATAGAAGCAACGTAAGGGAGAACTGTCACAAATACATTTCAAATACATAAGAAAGCCAGTTTTAATGGGTTCATGTGATACGATGAACAATCCAAAGATACAAAACAGAAGCATAGGGTGTTTGACCCACACATGCAGTTCAAAACCAAAATTCAAGGGTGGGGGAGATGGTTCAGTGGATAAAGCACTTGCTGTGCAAATCTGTAGTTCATCTCTCCAGCACTCACAGAAAATCCAGACATGTGTAGCAGCCCATCTGTAAGACTGGAGCTCACGAGGTGGGGCCTGGAAACCCAGGGTCACGCTCTGAGGTCAGGGAAAGACCCTCCCTCTGTAAATAATAGTGGAAGATGATTGAGAAAGACATGTGATGTCAACACTTACATGCATTCATGTGCATCCCTGCATGTTTGTTTACAAACATGTATTCATACATGTACAACATGCACACACACATACACACATGCATGTGCGTGTGCATGCAGAACAAAATTTCATGCACGGTAATGATATCCTCCTAAGGATGAAGAGAAAGAGGAAAATTTGGGTACACAGCTTCAAAATACTGACACACTAAATCTAGGTAGCAGTTGCATGTGTGACAGTTACACTGTTATCTCATCTGTTTGTTCAAGTATTTTACCAATAAATTTTTTTTTAATAGGGGTCAGTTGGGTAAAGGCACTTTTTACTGTCTAACTACCTGAGTTCAATCCCATGGTGAAGAAGAGAACTCATATCCCAAGTTGTGCTCTGACCTACACACACATTCAGACACACAAGCACACACACACACACACACACACACACACACACACACACACACACATGCACACTGTAATTTTGTTTTGTGTTGTTCTTGTTTTTTGAGACAGGGTTTTCTGTATAACAGCCCTGGCTGTCCTGGAATTCTCTTTGTATGTCAGCCTGGTCTTAAATTCAGAAAGATCTCCCTGCCTCTGTCTCCTGAGTGTTGGGATTGATTAATTAATTAATTACACAATATAATTTAAGTTAAAAAATTAATGAGAAAAATTTAAATTCCTTGCTCAATCCTCAATTCTTCATACTGACATCATTCTGAACTATCCCTTGGATGGGTCTTACTGTTTCTTCTCTGATTGTACATATTTTGTTTTCTCTTTCTTCATCAAGTAAATACCCCTTCATTGTTCATCACTTAAACTAAAAACATTTTGTCCAACCCAGGTAGATCAATTTTCAGTTCCTACCTTTATCCCAGCAGGACTGACCGTGCTGTCACTGTATTTGAATATACAATTAGTATCATATCTTAAGTATGGTATAAGAACCCAACATCACTTTAGACCTCTAGACCATGAATCCTTTGAGGACCAAAAACATATTTTATCTTAAGGCTCAGCAAGCATTTGATAAATGAAACATAACCTATGGCCTTTGGTTAAATATCTCTAGGCTTTGCAAACTAAGCAAGGTGTGTTCTGACCAAAAGTTATACTTTAAGGCAAGTGAAAATGTAGTTATAAATTAATATGCTGAAAGTCTTCTAAAACATTTACATGGGTTAGAATTATATCATTTGCAAGTGAGCTGGGTTGAGCATCCCAACCTTGACTCATGGAACCACCTATAAGATGTTGTCCACAGGATAAGAAGTGACCTAAGAGCTGGCTGGTGGTGTTCACTGTGTTGCCACAGTGTGCTGTGAGGTGGAGGGAAATAAATTATTTGCCTTAAGAAGCCGCATCAGAGAGGTGAGCTAAGGAAGCCAGGGAGCAAGTTCTTACCCACTGATTTAACAACTAGAGCCACCTTTCCCTAATCCCCGAAGACCCTACCATCAGGATCTGCCACTTTTATCATCACCATGACAAAAATACCTAATAGAAACCACTTTAGGGATTAAGGAATTCTTTTGGTTCCGTTTCAAGAGATTTCAATTCCTCAAGGCGGGGAAGAACTGGAAGCAGGAACAGCAGTGCTGGTGGGAGTGGGAAGTGATTGATCATCCTGAGCAGGCAGAATTAAAGACTAGCTGGACCCAGGGCTCGTCTAAAACCATCAAAGGCTCATCCCCTGCCACCCCGCTCCCACCATCTAACCCCAAACCACACCGTCATCTGGGAATCAAGTGCTCAAACCCAGGAGCCCATAGGGGACCTTTGATTCTGATGAAGGTCTCTACTATCCACAACAAAAGAACAAAGGGAGGGCCTGAATCCAGTAGCAGTCCACCCTGGAATGACCTGTGACAGCCCTTACAGGTGTCATTTGAGTTTTGTGTTTGAGGATGGTCCCCAGGCAGAAACATTGTATAGTGTCATCACTTGGAGGATGGTCCCCCCCCCCAGGCAGAAACATTGTATCAAGGCATCACTTGGAAGATGGTCCCCAGGTAGAAACATTGTATCGAGGCATCACTTGGAGGATGGTCCCTGGACAGAAACCCGGACATCACTTGCCTCTGTTAACAACCAAATGAGAGAGTTGGTGAGGAATGAAAGTGGATGTAGAACACACAGCTGTCTGGTGGCTTCTACATTTGGGGAGAAATGTGAAGTAAAGAGAAAAAAGGGCTCTTCAGTCAACCAAGCAACCTAGATGGCCGTCTTTCTACAGCAAGAGTTAATGGCAGTATTTGCCAATGTTCTGGGGCTACCCAGACAGCGATCTGGCTGCTTCCTCCATTTCTCAGTTCCCTAAAATCAGGAAATGCACAAAATGACTTCGCACCAATGCCCCACCCTGCAAAGCAGAATCCACCTGAGTGGTTCTGGCCAGGAGGTTGCTCGATACCGTTGTTAATATACACTAGAAGGCATCTGATGTGAAATTTGTAATTGAAATGTTACGAGCAGTTTAGCATATGGATCCTTCACATCCACTTAATTGCCAGTTTAGTAATAATTTTATGTAATGAGGCATTATTAATAATACGTGAAATACTAAATTGACATAATGCCCTAAAAACGTAATATGACATTTGCCACCAAAAGAATATTATGATTCCAGGTGCCTTGACCATGATTTCAAACTGTATGTGATAGGCCCTAAAGTGCCAAATTAGTCCTTAGAAGCAGCGTGGCTGTGATGGCTTCTAATTCATTTTCTATGCGAGTATCAGGGTGTTTGTTTGTTTTCATTTGTTTATTTTGTTTCAACAAAAAGTACAAAATTTTGCTTGTAATTGTGGCCTCCCATGAGCTCCCACTCAAAGCCCCCACCCTGCTTGCCATCTCCTCTGTGTTCTTCTGTGGCTAATGGCACCTGATGTGGCAGGAAGGGAATGTAACGCAGGATGTAAGGATGAAAAGTCACAAGGTTCATCCAAGCAAAGCACTGAGAAAATTCTAGAATCAGAGACCAGACTTGAACACCCTAACACAGAAGAAGTGGAAAAAATTGACTTTATGAAAGCAATAGAGTCCCTTAAACAACATGTAAAAAATGCCCTTATAGAAATGGATGAGAAGTATAACAAAAAGTTTGAAGAAATGAGTAAATACGTAAATGATACCCTGGGAAACCAAGAAAAAACAATCAAACAGGTAATGGAAACAGTTCAAGAACTGAAAACTGAAGTGGAAGCAAGGAAGAAAACACAAACTGAGGACCAGCTGGATATGGAAAATCTAGGTCAACGAGCAGAGACTACAGAAACAAGCATAATCAATAGAATACAAGAGATAGCAGAAAGAATCTCAGATTCTGAGGACACCATAGAGAAAATAAACGCACTGATCATAGAATCAGAGACCAAATGCTACTGAAAAACACTTCAAAATTCTATTACCCAAAGGCTCAGAGGTTAAGAGTACTGGCTGCTTTTCCAGAGAGACCCGGATTCAATTCCTAGAACTTGCATGGCCACTCAAAACCATCTCCAACTTCAGTTCTAGAGGATCCTAAGCCATCTTCTGGCCTCTACAGGCACGGCATGCTTGTGGTGCCTAGTCATATATTAAGGCAAACTTTCACAAAATAAAAATAAATACAATTTCAAAAAAAGTTTTAACTTTAAAAAAAATCTCCTTACGTTAGGGTGCCTCCTCTTTCTCTTTCCCTCCCCCCTCTTTTTAAAATCCCTTCCTCTCTATTTTAATATAACTCTTATAACTTTGAGTGTTATGGGAGGTCCTTCTGTTTATATGTTGCTTTTATTGGTTAATGAATAAAGAACTGCTTTGAGCCTATGGCAGGGAAGAACAGAACTAGGTGGGAAAAGCTAGGCTGAATTCTGGGAGAAAGAAGGGCAGAGTCAGAGAGATGCCGTATAGCCCTGCTGGAGACAAATGACAAACTTTAGTTGGTAAGCCACAGCCATGTGACCATATACAGATCAATAGAAATGGGTTAAATTGATATGTAAGAGTTAGCCAATAAGAAGCTAGAACTACAAATGGCCAAAAGACACTTAAGGTCATGCTCAACCTCCTTAGCGATCAGGGAAATGCAAATCAAAACAACTTTGAGATATCATCTTACACCTGTAAGATTGGCTAAAGTCAAAAACACCAAGGATAGCCTTTGCTGGAGAGGCTGTGGAGGAAGGGGTACCCTCATCCATTGCTGGTGGGAATGCAATCTTGTGCAACCACTGTGGAAGTCAATGTTTCGGTTTCTCAGGAAATTCGGGATCAACCTACCCCTGGACCCAGCAATACCACTCTTGGGAATTTACCCAAGAGATGTTCTATCACATGTCAAAAGCATTTGTTCAACTATGTTCATAGCAGTATTATTTGTAATAGCCAGAACCTGGAAACAACCTAGATGCCCTTCAATGGAAGAATGGATGAAGAAAGTAGGGAATATATACACACTAGAGTACTACGCTGCGGTAAAAAACAATGACTTCTCGAATTTTGCATGCAAATGGATGGAAATAGAAAACACTATCCTGAGTGAGGTATCCCAGACCCAAAAAGATGAACATGGGATGTACTCACTCATAATTGGTTTCTAGCCATAAATAGGGCTCACGGAGTCTACAATAGGCGAATCTAAAGAAGCTAAGTAAGAAGGTGAACCCAAGGAAAAACATATAGTTATCCTTGTGGATAAGGGAAGTAGATAAAATTGCCGGGGAGAAAAGTGGGATCTTGGGGGTGGGGTGGGATGAGGGTTAGGGGAGATGGGGAGAGAAAAGGTAGAAGGGAAGGAGGGGGGACTTGGGGAAACAGGAGGATCGGGATAAAGGAAGGTTGGATAGGGGAGCACGGAACCACAATTCTTAGTTAAGGGATCCACTTTAGGGTGGGCAGGAGACTTGACCCTAGAGGGGCTCCCAGGTGCCCAAGCTGAGGTCCCCAGTTAGTTCCCTGGGCAGCTGAGGATAGGGAACCTGAAATGACCCTACCCTAGAGCAATACTGACGAATATATTGCATATCATCCTAGAACTCGCATCTGGTGATGGATGGAGATAGAGACAGAGACCCACACTGGAGCACTGGTCTGAGCTCCCAAGGTCCCAATGAGGAGCAGAAAGAGTGAGAACATGAGCAAAGATGTCGGGACCACGAGGAGTGCACCCACCCACTGAGACAGTGGAGATGATCTACTGGGAGCTCACCAAGGTCAGCTGGACTGTTACCAGAAAAAGCATGGGATAAAACTGGACTCTCGGAACATGGCGAACAATGAGGGCTGATGAGACGCCAAGGACAATGGCACGGGGTTTTGATCCTACGCAATGTGCTGGCTTGGTGGGAGCCTAGCCAGTCTGGATGTTCACCTTCCTAGATATGGATGGAGGGGGGAGGACCTAGGACTTACCACAGGGCAGGGAACCCTGACAGCTCTTTGGACTGGAAAGGGAGGGGGAGAGGAGTGGGGGGAAGGGGAGAGGGGTGGGAGGAGGGGGAGAAGAGTGGGTGGAGGGGGAGAAGAGTGGGAGGAGGGGGAGGGAAATGGGAGGCTGGTGGGAGGAGATGGAAATTTGTTTTTTTTTCTTTTCTTTATCCTCCTTTTATCAATAAAAAAATTAAAAAAAAAAAGAAGCTAGAACTAATGGGCCAAGCAGTGATTTAATTAATACAGTTTCTGTGTGATTATTTTGGGTCTAAACTAGCCGGGTGGCCAGGAACCAACTAGTGGCCCCAAACCAACATTTAAGTGGGGTTATGGTTATGTTTTGTAAGCCCCATGGAGCGGAGCTAGTGAAGACCCATACATTCATGCATTTGCCAGTTATAAAGGAAGCTAATAACTTGAATAAAATGTGATTTTTTTTCCTACTTTAGCAACAATGTTACAATGAAAAAATGGGAATAATATTCCAAAAATTCAACCTTTGTATGACTTAAAGTCATATAAAACACAAATGCCAAAGAATGCTTAAATCTAGTTATTACTATGAATGCTGGAATATCCCATTGGAATGTTGGTGATATTTCTCTATGTAATAAATTTAATTCATAAAGAATTGAGATTTCTTCCTTTTATTACAACTTAATTGCTGAAAGCACTGTAATAATCCATGTTTTAACATAACTCTTATTCTATCAACATAAGAATTTAAATGACTAAACAATAGAACATAATTGTATATGGAGGATGGACACCCCAATAGCTTTCATAACATTTAAATTCAAGTAAAAATAATATTGCTTACATATTTTTCAAAATTTCTTTTTCTTCTAAAATTTAAAGGAATTTCTTAAACTTAAAAGACAGCCCAAATTGTAGCAAAAATTAAAACATACATGGATTAAGAAAAATATAGTCAGGTGGTGGTGGCATGTATCTTTAATTCCAGCACTCTGGAGGCAGAGGTGGGTGGACCTCTGTGAGTTCAAGGCCAGCCTGGTCTACAGAGTGAGTTCCAGGACAGTCTGGGCTACACAGTAATACCATGTCTGGAAAAAACAAACAAACCAAAAAAAAAATGAAGAAGAAGAAGAAGAAGAAGAAGAAGAAGAAGAAGAAGAAGAGGAAGAGGAAGAGGAAGAGGAAGAGGAAGAGGAAGAGGAAGAGGAAGAAGAAGAAGAAGAAGAAGAAGAAGAAGAAGAAGAAGAAGAAGAAGAAGAAGAAGAAGAAGAAAAATTCATTCATTCCTCAAATTTCTCAAATGTAAGTATTCCTAACCTAAGTGCAACTGTTGCTAGTGCTGGGCTCTCAGGGGAGTCAGAGACTGGCGCTCACCTGGAGCAAGGAGAAGCAAGAGTCTGACTGTCCAGCACTCCGGGAAATAGGGCTCCACCATGCCCAAGTCTGTCACATTCATGGCAGGACAGATTTGACAAGTTTATTAATTTGTCATTTCTTTTACCTAAGCATTTCAGCCACTAACATCCCCTTATGTCAAAAACCAGTATCCCCCTTTGAAGGCAAAGGTGGTACAACTCACTGTATTCTCAGCACTTGGATGAGGCCAAGCTGAATGTTTCCTGGGGCTTGGCTAGTGTTAAGTCACTTGAATTGGAGTCAGGCATTGGGTATATGCTCCCAGCATTGAGCAACTGGTCCTGAGTTTCTTAGCTGATCTGGTTGGTGACTCTAAAGTGCCCTGCAGCAAGGCCACCTCTTCCCTGGATCTAAATACTTTATACTCAGAAAGATGTTAATAAGTATTAATTAATTACACACCAGATAATAACACTACCTCACAGACTCTGAAATAACACACACAAACACAGGGGGTGGGGGAGAGAGAGAAAGAGAGAGAGAGAGAGAGAGAGAGAGAGAGAGAGAGAGAGAGAAGTGAGAGAGCAATTTAAACTAGACTACTTGGGCTCAGATCTTTGTGTATATGTAGGGAGAGTGGCTACCCTCTTTGGAATTTTGTATCTCTATCCAAGGCTGGTTCAGCTGGCTTGCATAGGTACTTCCATAGTGCTTATTAAATATTAAAGCATGCTCATACCATGTGTTACATAGCGGTTGCCTTGACTCCCAGGTTCAGCAACCTCCATGCCCCCTTCTCCTCTCCTGGGACCGTCTCACCCATACAAGATCTCTCCAAGGCTGAGACTCTCTGTCCATGCCAAGCCTCACACATTTTTCAGTGTTGTTATTATTTCGTTTTGTTTGGCTTTGAGACAAGCTCATGTGTAGCCAAGGCTAGCTCAAACTCACTGTGTAACTGAGAATAACTTTGAATTCTTGGTCCTCCTGCCTCCCTCCACCACCCAAATGCTGGGCTTATAGGAGTGTGTCAGCCACCTTACAGCAGATGGGAGACAAGCCCCCGGGAGAGCACAGTGGATACACACGGCTCACATTGGGGCCAGTGAGGCACACGTCAGAGTGCATCACCTCTCGGTGGGATCACTGTGGATGACACCCGCTTCCTTGTATGACAGAAGGGATGCCCTTCAATGTGTGGCTGCCAGTGAACTCTCCTTCAGGGTCAGCTAGGAGAGCTGATTTCCATACTGACAGATGCTTGGTGGCTTTTGTCAAACAAGTTGGTGGCCTTTATCCAGTTCTAAGGGCCCAGATGTCCATAGCACCAGAGTCACTCTGCTAGGCTGGTGTGTGACCTGACTCAGGTCCTTTTGTGACCTTTCAGCTCAACCCTTAGGACTGAGTGACAGAAGCGAGTTAGGCCCCAGCATACAGTCCTCTGGTGTCTGTCCCCACTGCCGACCCATTGCAGCTAAAGCTAGCATTTCATCTGCAGGAAGTATAATTGTCAACTCTTCTGCAAGAAAACAATAATGGTTTAAATTAATGATGTGATTTCCATATTACATGTTTTCTCTGCTGAATGCTCCGCAGAAGCTGGTAAAGGTGATGTAAGGGAGAAGAGGGCAACAGGAGCGCCATTTTCCAACTTGTGCAGCAGTGTCTCTTCTGGTGCTAGGCTGGGGGCAGCCTGGGCTTTCTTCATGGATCTAGTGTTGTGTATTTGGAGAACGCCCTTGTTCAGAGGCAGATCCAGGTTTGATGCTTTCTGAAGTTGCACAATTTGCACATCTCTTTTTAAAGAAGAAAATACAAACGCTGGGGTGGTCGAGTGCTTGCCTGGCATCCGTGAGATTTTAGGTTTGATCCTCAGCCTGAACAAACAAATGGAAGAAGGAAGGATGGGATCTGGAGGGAAAGGGAAAGATGGAGAAAATAAAGAACATTAAATTCAAGTTGGCAGAGACCCAATTAGGCATTACAAGGGACCCCTCCAATTGAGCTAAATTTCGCTGGCTCATAGAGATCTCTGACTGGAGGATGCTCTTGGGTGGTAGGCAGCAGACTTTCAGAACCTTAGGCAGGGGCTCGGTCCTTCCTGGTGGTAGGAAAAAGGCTCACGTCTCTTGGATAATAGGTACCAGGAGCTGGGAAGCAAAACTGTGATTTTGTTTGCCACTAATAGGGTTTCAGGTTTTGTTTTGTTTTGTTTTTTTTGTCATTGTTGTTGTTGTTGCTGCTGCTGCTGCTGCTACTGAGTCCACTTTAAGGGAACTGCAAGTTGGATAAAATCTAGGCTTATGTCACAGCAGAAAATGGATTTCTGTCATTTAAAGGACATTTAAAGGATTAATGGGACACCCCCATATAAACTCTTGATAAAATGCAAGCTGAGTGGCCAGAGGGAGAAAGGGAAGACTTTGTGCTGTTTCCTTCAAGTTTAAAAGTGGGGATGACTGGTGTTCATACCGAGGAAGCTCCTCCAGGCCAACTGTACAGTGAAAATCCCCGTGCATTACTAAGCAGGGCTCGTAGGGGCTCACAGAGACTCAAGCGACAATCACGGAACCTGCACAGGTCAGATCTAGGTCCTCTGCATATATGTTATGGTTGTTAGGCTGGTGTTCTTGTAGGACTCCTAACAGTGGCAGTGGGGGCGTCTCTGACTCTTTGTCTACTCTTGGGACCCTTTTCCTCCTACTGGATTGCCTCGTCCAGCCTTGATATGAAGTTCTGTGCTAGTCCTATTGTATCTGCTTATGTCATATTTGGTTGATATCCCTGGGAGGCCTGCTTGTTTTTGAAGAGAAAAGGACTGGGAGTGTATCTGGGGGAGAGGGGTGGGAGGAGAAGAAAAGTGAGGGGTAACTGGGAAGAGTGGAGGGGACTTGGAGGAATGGAGGGAAGGGGAAACTGCAATCAGGGCGTATTGAAAACTAAATATAGCCGGGCGGTGGTGGCTCATGCCTTTAATCCCAGCACTCGGGAGGCAGAGGCAGGCGGATCTCTGTGAGTTCGAGGCCAGCCTGGTCTACAAAAGCTAGTTCCAGGACAGGAACCAAAAGCTATGGAGAAACCCTGTCTCGAAAAATAAAAAAAAAAAGAAAACTAAATATAAATTGAAGAAATACAAAAAAAAGTAAGAAAGAGTTTATCACAGTGTAACTTCTCACAGCAAAGCCCACAAGACCTGAATGCCCTTCAGTATTAGCATCAATGAGTAAGGGAGTAGCCTACAGCAGTGATGAGGAGTGACCGGAATTGCAGCAACACAGAAGGTCCTGGACATGATCTGCAGTTACACAGAGGGTCTTTGTGATACTTATGAAATTCAAAATAACTAAAATAATATTCAGAAATCATAAGCATGCAGTATCACATGCAAGATAAATACCTACTTTGCAATCATGACTTTCCTATGGCAGAAAGAAGACGGGAAGGAGGGGAGCACACAGGTGAATATAAGTCATTGTCAGTGTATAGATTTGAATGGTGACTTATGGGTGTGCAAAGGATAGGCAGACACGTGGTCATGAGAACTGCATCCCATAAGCCAATAGAACTAAAGAGAGGGAGGGAGTCAGAGGAAGGTCGGAGGAGTTTTGAGGCCCTAGGAAACGGCAGGACTGACAGGAGCCACAGACAGCCACACAGGCCCCTCGGCTGCTTCGGGGCCTTGGATCAAAACTTGGCCCTTGACCATAGTCCTGGCCCAGACACCACCTTGGACATGGGTGGCAAGCACCACCCTCACCTCTCCAGCCCTCTCTCTCCCTAGCCCATGAACCTTCTGCCTCTTTCTCTCTCTCTTCTATTTCCCCACCCTGTAATTGCTCACCATAATGGGCCCCTGACACCTGGCAGGCTCCTGGTGCGGTCACAGTTGGCACTTGGTTGCATCCTGTCCGTCCCAGTCATAAGGCATGGCATGGAGATGTTGCTTTTCATCTCTTGCATTCCTGGGCCTAGAAACCACGGGCTTGGTATGATGGTGCCCAAATGCCCTGTGCCAAAGATGCAGGGGGTTTGGGGACAGCCATCTGTGTCCTCCTCCACTCAGGCCTGGAAAGTGCCAAGCAGCTCCTGGTTGGTTGTGTCCCCCACCCCGGCCCCCATCAAGGCTCAGGAAAGCTTTCCCACCAGTCTCTTCCTCTGAATGCAGACAATGCCTAGAGTCACGGTTATCACATTTTCGTCAGAGAATGTGCTAAGTTCTTACTAGGAGTGGTGGATCAGAAAGGCTGAGGGGCCACCCCGTCCATAATGGGTGTGAGCCACCTGGCCCCAGAGTTGGTTAACATCAGGCTCAGGTTACTCACAGCCAAGTGCAATCCAGACTAATTCAGATACGCTGCCCAGATCTCCAGTGCACCGACTCGGGAAGTCTGTTCTGCTCCTTTCAGCGTACTAGACAACAAGCTTCAGTTTGGAATAATTTGAGCTAATATTTTATATTCCACAAAAGTGGCGAATCATTCATCTTCATTTTTAAAATGTAAAATGAACATAATTTAATTGACAGTAGAAACGAGCTGAAAGTCAATAATGTTTCTTTTATCTGCTTATTAATTGACAGATAACCCCCAATTTTTTCTTTTTTATTTCATTCTTTTTTTCTGGCTCATTTCAGCTAGTTCAATTTGGGAGTAAATAAAGTATCAAACTTGTATATGTTTACTTAGCTTTTCTACTTAGAACATAAAATTTATGGACTTTGGGTCTGGTTAATTTTGATACGTGATTTTCTTTTTGCAAGTTTTTTCTTTTTTAGAATAAAGTTTATTTTTAAAAACCAGCTTTCATGCTGGGTATGGTGGCACATGCTTTTAATCCGAGCACTTGGGAAGCAGAGGCAAGCGGATCTCTGTGAGTTCAAGGCCAACCAAGTCTACAAAGAAAGTTCCAGAACAGCCAGGGCTACACAGAGGAACTCTGTCTTGAAAAAAGCCAAACCAAACAACAATAATTCAGCTTCCAAATTAAAAAAACAATTCTGCTGCACCAGCTTGCATAATAGAGACTTTATATGTGGTAAATAATTATAGAAATTTGGTAAGAAGCCAAAATAGTATGAGACAGCTTTCTGTGGTTGGGAATAAAGAAGAAAATGGCGTCTCTAACAGGCTGCATTGGTGTTTCCCATTTATTAGTATGGGGTGTGTTAGGCGCCACTGGGAAGCCACATGATTCTTTTTTTTAGTGGTATCTTCTTTTAAATCAGGGAACACTTGATGACTTGATGACCATTGAAGAAGTTACCATTAAATGAGTCCAACTGGTGCTTTTATAGTAAAGAAAACAATCGCTTTCTCATTTAGTGTTGATAAAGCAGCTTCCTCCTCTTCCACCTCTTCTTCCTTCTGTTTCTTGAGTCCTTCTGGCTAGGCATTCCAGGCTGCTGACCTCAAACTTTTGATCCTCTTATCCGGACTCCTGGATACTGAGATTATAGATGCATGCCGCCATCCCCAGAGTAGACCTACTATTTCTTATGAGGCAACTGCACACAGGCTGTTGTACTGGCTGATTTTGTGTGTCAACTTGACACAAGTTAGAGTCATCAGAGGAAGGAGCCTCAGCCGAGGAAATGTCTCCATGAGACCCAGCTGTAAGGCATTTTCTCATTTAGTGATCAATGGGGAGGGCCCAGCCCATGTGGGCGGTGCCATCCCTGGGCTGCTGGTCCTGGGTTCTATAAGAAGGTGGGCTGAGGAAGTCATGGTAGCAAGCCAGTAAGCAGCACCCCTCCATGACCTCTGCATGAGCTCCCGTCTCTGGGATCTGTCCTGTTTGAGTTCCTCTCCTGACTTTCTTTAGGGATGAACAGCAATTCTGAAGTGTAAACCAAATAAACCCTTTCCTCCCCAACTTGCTTTTTGGTTATGGTGTTTCACCACAGCAATAAAACCCTAACTAAGACAGCTGTGGTCGGACCTAGGCAGTCTCAAAACTAATGAGAGGTGTTAGACCCTGGATGAACTTGTGCCAACCCTAGACGGACTTGTGCAAACTCTGAATGGACTTGTGCAAACCCTGGACAGACTTGTGCAAACCCTGGACAGATTCGTACAAACCCTGGATGGACTTATGCAAACCCTGGACAGACTTGTGCAAACCCTGGACAGATTTGTACAAACCCTGGACAGATTTGTACAAACCCTGGATGGACTTATGCAAACCCTGGACAGACTTGTGCAAACCCTGGACAGACTTGTGCAAACCCTGGATGGACTTGTGCAAACCCTGGATGGACTTGTGCAAACCCTATCATCCAGACTAGATTTCCCTCAGAAACATCTCTGAGGTGACAGCTAACACAGTGTGGCTTGGGAGGCAGTCTCAGTGCTTCCGAGTGTGGGAAAGCCTTGCTGTCTTTGGTCACACACCTTGCTCTTGAGATACTCGTTGGGTCATCTATGTAGCAGATTCTAGCTGCTCACCGCACTTCTTTCTCCTCGCCTCATCAAGGCAATCTTTCCTGGATTCACTAGGTGTATCCAGGCAATGGCTTCAGCCGATGTGTCACTGCTAGCTCATGGATAACAGTCCTCCTTGAGCTAAGCACAAGGGATCAAATGGCACCCACTCAGGCCCTGGAGGAAGAGGAAGCCACTTGATACGAGGAGCCCAAGTCCCTGAAAGACTGCGTGGATCAGTCTCTCTGCCAACCCTTATTATAATACGAATGGTAAAAAGAGTAACAAAATCAAATGGCAAGGTAGCTTCCTCACCAAGAATTTAGGATCATTGGCCATAGCAGTTAACACATCCTGTCTGATGGATATTAAGAACCTTATAGGAAAAGAATACTATAATTCCCCTCTCAATTCAGACATACAAGTAAAGGGGTAAGAGCTTACTATGGTGCAAGTCTAGACAGTAACTGTTCCTCAATGACCCTGCTGATGATTTGAGCCTTGATAAATAGAACTTATTTTCTGGTGGGAAAAGAAGCTGCACACCTAAGGCTTGTGCATTTTATTTCTGTGTCCCTCACCTGGGATCCATTTTAAAATCTGTTTTTAGAAAATTATCCATTTTCCAAATGATAGCATCAATATATCAAAACACAGGATATTGTTATTGTTCCTTAGGGAGGAATAAGAATAACTGTAGATAAAGTTTTTAATTGCCTAAGGCATTTTAATGTAATCTCATCACTTGGTTCAAGAAGAATAGATAACGCTTATGCCACTGAACATGCTCAGAACGACCTCTCTGATCTTAAAGACATACACAATGCTGCTGCGGAGAATAATCTCCACATTGTGCTCAGGGTACTGAGACTTCCGGCTAGTACGAACTGCTCTTGGAAATGGCTTACTCTATCTCAAAGTAGCCTTATTAACTCCAATCCTGTGGTCCATTCTATGCTCAAGAATGTTTAGCTCTAAAGCACAGTGACCCTCGGTTATCTTTTCCTCTCTCAATCTACTATTCAGAAGTTAGTTTTCCTGCACAGACTCACTGGACTCGGTCATCACAGAATGGCTAAAACAAGGGATGGATCGGATGGATTGGATCTGGGTTCAGTGGCCACACCATAGGAACACTATTCGTTTACTAATTAGATGTCCACCATCCACACCACTGCCTGCATCCAAAGTTCTGCTTGGGGGGAAAGTTTGCCCCAGAGTGCAAGCAGGACAGGCTCTTCCCCCTGCTCGGGGAGTTCTGGGGAGGCTTATTTTCCACTCTTGTTTTCATATTTCGGTTGTGATCCTAGCCTTTAACAGCCGAGCCATCCCTCCAGCCCAGCCTACTCCTTTTAAAATGCTAACTGGTAGAGAAACCTATTTGATTGTTTATAACTGGTACTTCCCATGTTTGTTTTAAAAAGGTTAAAAAATATTTGCCAATAATTCCATAGGAACACGACTTTTGAAACAAAACAAATTGCTGTTTTATTCTTCTACCCAGAAGCCCTGGGGATCAAGTGACCTTGAACCCAAACTTGTGGACGGACTTTGCCCAGTAGTCAGGACTGTGTTTGCCTTGTTTTCTGGGGTATATGCGACACTTTGTACAACACTTGGAATCTAGAAGTTTCTCAAAAATACGATTTTTGAAAAGAGCTAAAGCTGGAAAGCCATGACGTCATCTGAGGGATTTGGACTTCAGTCCAGGGGAATCAGCAATTTTCAGTTAACCAGGACAATGTTCCAGTCTTAGAAAGCTTCATCTTCTAGAAGCCAGGGATGTAGCTCAATGGCATAGTTCTGTACGGGGGTCTGGGTTTGATCCACAGCACCACATAGGTCAGACACGATGATAAATGCCTGGAAGGGAGGAGGGAGGGAGGAAGGGATGGAGGGAGGAAGGAGATGTGCTGGCCTCTGAGCTGTATGAAGGGAAGAGACTCCACCCACCCGCTTCGTTATGGTGTTCCCAATACTGAGCCTGGTAACTTAGAATCTGTTCAGAGACAGCTACTGCTTAAATGACTGAAGAGCCCGTGAGATGAGTCTGAATCTTTCAGGAGAACATGGAGATTTCTGGATATCAGAGGGAGTGTTGATCTTCTCAAGCTTCCCCTTGTAGTGTGACATCTGAGCCAGCGGGTGGCTCTTGACCCATCCAAACTTCTAGGAAATTCATCAGCGCCCCAGGAGACGTCATACAGATGTGAAGAAATCTTGTTTTGATCGCCTAGATATATCTTTAGAGGATAAACCAGAGTGGATTCTTTTGGGTTCAGAGAGGAGCTGGCCACCCTCCCAGAGAACAAGGGGCGTTTGTGTAATGCCTTGTGCCCTTTTCGGTCTACGCCCAGATGAAGAGAGAACTACACCACCTTCTTGGAGAACATGCTCTCAAGGGACATTGCTGGGTGCCTGACATCCTCTTCAGTCCACCCCCAAAGTAACAGCCCCTCAAAGACAAGGTGCCAACAGTATGACCAGCAACCAATTTTATGGTTGATAAATAAGTTTCGACCTTGAGCTCCCAGATAATGTGTTTCTATGGGTCAGCTGGGAAGCCTCTGGAGGGCTGACCTTGGAAACATGGCCACCACCACCTAACTCATGAGGCTGCCGGGGCCTCTGGTGGTCACACAGCTCAATAGACTTTGCTGCTCACACGGCTTCCGTTCTTGCTCCCCTTAACCATTCCCAAATACAAATGAGAAAATTAAACATTTACCTTGATGAGAAAATAGCTCTCTCGCTGACATTTCCTCACGCCCTCGCCAGTGTGACTTAGTCATAGTTTTTAGTAGCTGTTTCTAAATTTTAATTATTGTGTAGAGTTAAAATATGTAATAATGGATAACTGTGCAATACATTAAATACTTACGGGTATGTTGTGCCTTCTGTTATAATATAAAATCCATCTATTCTGGTTGATGGGTTTTAACCTCACACAGAATACTTTAAACTCCATTTGGACTTGTGCCTACAATCACCTTAGCAGAGTCTCTTAAGTAACTGCGCCCAGCCTAATTAGTATGCATTATCAATTAACAAACTTAATAGCCGGCAGATTGATTAGATCCTCTGTTGCAGGGGCAGAGCTGAAGCGAAACAGAATGAAAAATCATTGCACACATACACGGCGGCTTTGTTATTTTCTCGGAGCCCTCCTCCTCCTTCCCGCAGCCTTAATTAATGCACGCATATGGCTTTGCAGGCCTGCAGATCTGGAAAAGCCAGGCTTCCCTAACCCTTCCCCGAAGCTCAGCCTTAAACGGGGGCATCAGTCTGTGTCTCCCTCTTTCTTTGGGGGCTTTTGTATATGTCACTTCCATCCCTCTCCTTGCCCTTTGCAGAGCATTGAATTTTAAAGGGCCGCTCCTCCCGGCATGGTGGAAAAGGAGCAGGTTACAACGCTGAGCACAAAGCCAGGAAGGGAGCACTTCTGAATGTGGAGGAGCACTTGGGAGCCACTAGTGGGGCGCTGACAACCATGAAGCGCTTCTGGCAGCTCTTTCCAGACAGAATGGTACAAATGGACTGTCCTGTTACATCTCGTCTATTTTTGATGGACTGGAAACAATATGAATAAATAAAAGAAAACCACATTTCTTGAGAGCAAGGATCAGGCTAAGAGGGGCTGCCGACTGCGCTCTTCATAAAACACTGGCATTATAAGAATTTTACACCTTCCATAAACAGTCAACGCGAAGCTCTAAAAAGACTGCTGAAGACATTTTCAGCACTGTAAACTGTCGCCTTGGAGCGCTGCTTTGGGCTTTATTCTTCTATTTGAAGCAGAATAATGGTTCACGCCAGTTCTTTCATTTACTGTCTCTTCCTGGTCTAGGGTCTTTTGGCTTCTATGTGAGAAGAGCTGTAATTGTGTGCACAGAGGGACTGTGAGGGGCGTTCACTTCCACTTTTGAGGATGCTCACATGCTTCTGTTGGTTGACTGTGCAGGAGAGATAACCCCAGGCACTCACTGGGGGGTGGGGGTGAACCCAGGAACTCAGGTTTACCCTATTATCTCTGTCTTTGGAAAAAACTGCCCTCCTGCCCTCAGCCCCCAGCCCCTGCTGCTCTCTATCAATCCTCATGTGCCCATCACATTGGCCACCCTGAGTTTAAACTCGCACCTCTCCTTGGGTCCCTAGAAAGCCCTGATGTAGCCCTCTGTGGGTCTCTCTCTTACCAGGTAGGGCTCTGCTCCATAGTCTCCTCCTAAGAAAGACTTTCCCTGACACAAAGTGAACTGATGGCTGCCCTCTGACCCCATCCCTCCATAGTCTGTCTGTCATATTGGTATCATGGTTTTCCTACTTGTTTCTTTATGTAATATCTCCACCACTGATAAGAATGACAACTGTGGGGTTGCAGAGATGTACAGCCATAAAGAGCGTATGCCGCTCTTGCAGAGTTGAATTTGGTTTCTGGTACCCATGTTAGGCAGCTTACAAAGGCCACTAATTGCGGTGAACTTCTCGACCAGCGAGAAAGAACAACCACCACACAAGGATTCTTCTCAGATCAAGCTTTAATGGAGTGCCCTTGGTTGAGGGAGAGCAGGAAGCGAGCCTCCCCCCCCCCCCCCCCCCAGAGCACTAAAGCAGCTGCTTATATAGGGAGTAGGCACACGGGTCGCCCTGTGATTGGTTGCCACCATCAGCTGACATCAGACTGCATCGGGATAGGCCCAAGGGCCCTTATCCACCGTGCATGCGGGAAGCAGGGGACATGCAGCTCCCAAAGGCATAGCCAAATATGGAGGTGTTTATTTCCAACAAGACAGGATGTCAGCGCCATCTTGTAATGGCAATTCTGTCCGGCTCCCTGCAACTAATTCCAGCCCGGGGGATCTGATGCCTCTGGCCTCTGAGAGTGCACCAGGGTTCATTTGTGTGCACGTGAGCACACACGCACACAATTAAAAATAAATTTATGAAAAAGATAAATGAAGAGTTCAGGCTTGGAGGCATTTGCTTAGTCTGTATAAGATTCCGAATTGAATTTCTGGAGCAAATGGAATGAGGAAAATGCCATAAAATTGACGCTGTGATGGTAGTGCCCCTGAAGTGGGTGGATGGCATGTAGATTACATATAAACAAAGCCAAATAAAAGCAAGTCCATATATGATATTGCAAACGAATGGCCAGAGGTATGAAGAGCCATAACATACAGTGTCACAGGACATATCATGAAAGAGAAGGTGGTCGTCAATGTCCAGCTCAGCCAGAGATGAAGACAGGCCCTGAAATGTGTCTATTGGAGCTCTAAGCTCAGTGGCTTCATTAAGACCTCACGGAAGCCATCTTAGTTTGGATTCCCCGGAAACAAATCTAGATAAGGAATACAAGTATTTCTTTGAAGGTACAGGGGACATGTTAGCAGGGTGGAAGAGGGGACGTGAAACAGGGAGGCGATACAAGGGCTGGAAAGGCAGTCAACGAAGGAACGTCGCTAAGCGGTCAAGTCGAACAGCGCCCCTCAGGAGACCGTGCGAGGAATCTTCCAGTTGCCCTGTCTGTCGCGGGAGCTACTAATCATATACCGGCTCTACAAGGGGGAGGCCTCCGGCAGGCATATGAACCTTTTAGGGCTTCTGGAACTGTACCACAGGGTTGTCGTGTGTGTGTGTGTGTGTGTGTGTGTGTGTGTGTGTGTGTGTGTGTGTCAGAAGAGGGGGGAGCAATGAGAAGAGGCACTAATGTGCCTGCTGCAGGGCAGCTGGCTTGTTCTTTAGAAAGGATGACTGGGGCTTTGGGCAAGGCTGGGAAAGGTGATGATAAACGATACAGGGGACAGGTGCAGGCCCTAGAGCCTCGTTCCTCACAGCCTCGCCCGGCTGAGAAAGCCAGGGCCTAGAGGAGGGACGTAGTCTCTGGTGTGAATCTGGGGTCCTTATCTGGGGTGAGGGTGGCAAGAGCGGAGCCTTGAGGAGGGCAAAGAGGGCCTCTCCCAGGTGGACTGCAGGTTACAAGCTGACTCAACCTCCTGTCCAGTCCTGACCCCATTACTGATCTGCATCGTGTTTGAGCCCCATGTTTGCCTTTTAAGGGTCCATCCCATCAGCTCTCTGTGCCCGGTAGCTGCCTGCTCCCAAGAACACTAAGAATATGGCCTCTTGAGGTGAGGTAGGAAAGTCATCCTAAATCTTTTGCTTTGTACGTTAGCTATTTTATTAGAAGGTCTCTACAGCTCAGTTTTCTCTGGAGTGTAGCTGGTGGAGTACAAACAAAGAGGGTAAAAGTCGGATCACAGAAGTGGAGGGGTGGGGGGAGAATTCTACCCTGTCCTAAACACTCTGGTGTCTTGGCCACAGACCTTGTCCTGCAGACTCTTACAGCAGCCTTCTGTGACCTCTTGGACAACAACACTGAGTCACGTTCGTTTTGAACCTTCCAGGCACAGACCTCTTCAGCTCTTCGGTTCCCTTAAACACATTCCAGAAGCATTGAACTGATGGAATCTGGGGTAGCCAGTGTCCTCCAACCGCCGTTCAACTTCCTCCCTGGTCAGCTCTTTCGTCAGGGCCAGCCCTGGTCCAACCAATCCTTCCATGCTCCCTACCATCCCTACCTACCTCACTCTGACTCAGTACACACTGCATTCTTCAAACCAGGGTCTGGCTCAACCGGTGCCAACTCAGTACCCAGGCAACTTGAGTACTCCCCATGACACCCCAGCAGGTGCCGGGATTTTGGAGTCTATGGACTATTTATAGTTGAAGTGATAACTTGTGAAATGGTGACGTGTCAACTTGATAAAAGCATCAAAAGGCTTGTCCCTCATCACGGTGACTTCATATGGGAAAGACTTTAGTAGCCACGACACCTCCCTTCACAGACACAAAGTGGAATGTTTGGGAAGAAGCTAAGAAGATGTTTCCAAGAAAGCCCAGCTAGAAAGTCCATGGTTTTTGTTTTTCTTTCTTCCAGTTGTACTGCAGAGTTTCCAAAATTTTATCAAAGTCCAGTGTTTAGAACCATTAATCTATGTAGGCAAGAAATGTGGGGTCACACAAAGTCATGGATGGAAGGATCAAGTGCTTGGGGCTACAGTGAGTCACACACAGACGCCACTCACATGTCCTAGGTATGGGCGGAGTCACACACGGAGGCCACTCACATGTCCTAGGTATGGGCGGAGTCACACACAGATGCCACTCACATGTCCTAGGTATGGGCGGAGTCGATGCTGGTGAGCAGGATTGATAGCTGAGTGAGTATCTGGCCCCTTCTTTCCTGCTTTTGATCCCCTGGAACCTGCTGTTTTCACGCTCGGCTCTGATCCAGGCCTCCCTATCTAGTTGATTCCTTGCTTATACTGTGTTACAACATCATTGACATTTGGGGGAGGGATTTTCCAATAGTCTGACAGTATTAAATTTTTTTAAAACTGGGACAGCAAATCAAATTAGAGACTCAGGTAACTTATAACAGAAGGTTTCTAATTCTTGGTCTTTGCTTTTGTGGATAAGTATTTTAAAACCCAGTGTTCCAGAGACAGTGGCCAGCCCAGTACCAATAATCAAAACAGCATCTAGCTTGGGCTCTGAATGTAACGTCTATTGAGAGGAATCAGCCTCAGAGAGGTGTCTGGTTCCCGGTGAGCCTGGGAGAGCTTGTCATCGTAAAAAGCAATGGAGATGCCAGAGACAATTAAGACTGTCAGAGGCAGCGGGACAAATGTGTAAGGGCCACCGTGTTCCAAAATAGAACAATCTGAGTGTCAAAACTCACGTGGGTCACAAAGTGTGTAAAGATTAAAGAGGTAACTGGTCATTTTGGAAGCTGACTGGCAAATACTCATTAGTTTGGAAATTGGTAAAAATAAAAAGAATCAAACATTTCCCTGGCCTTTTCCCCCCAGTAATACTTTAAGGCAGCCAAGCAGTTGTTCAGGCAATGCTCTACCTGGCTAATGAGAGCCTGCAGAGCGGCGGAAATGTAACACTATTTTGCGACCTCTTAATGAGATAATAGATATAAAAGCCTTCTCTAATGGCTGCTCCAGCCATTAGGTTGGGGGCTGATGGGAGACTTCCTATGATGAGCCCAGACAACAGCACCTGAAGCGATGATGAACTGTGAAATCCCAGGAAGAGTGACAGCCGGGTCCATGTACCCTCCTGAAGGGCTGCCACTTGAAGTACACATTATGTTCATGGAAACCAAAAGACAGAGCCTGACTTTGAGAAAGGCACTAGAATTTACTACATGGACACACAGAGAACAAAAGAATGTGTTTGGGGGGAAATCCAGAATATTCCACTAGAAACTCATTAGGAAAAAAATTTTCTCGATGAAAAATTAGCAAGAAAAATCAAAGTTCAGCAAACCTATAGGCTTCAGAATACTTCAAAGACACAGCAGCCAGAGGCAAATCTTGGATTTCTTGGATTCTGTATAGGATGAATCAAATAAGAAAGCAGGCTAGGACGTGTCCATACTGACTTCCTCTTTAGCAGGTTATGATGTGTCCATACTGACTTCATCCTCAGCGGGCTATGACGAGTTCATACTGACTTCATCCTCAGCGGGCTATGACGAGTTCATACTGACTTCATCCTCAGCAGGCTATGACGTGTCCATACTGACTTCATCTTTAGCGGGCTATGACGAGTTCATACTGACTTCATCCTCAGCAGGTTATGATGTGTCCATACTGACTTCATCCTCAGCGGGCTATGACGAGTTCATACTGACTTCATCCTCAGCAGGCTATGACGTGTCCATACTGACTTCCTCTTTAGCAGGTTATGACGTGTTCATACTGACTTCATCCTTAGGTGACATGTAGGAAAGACTGTCGTTCTGTATACGTGATAATGAAGTCACAGAGAGGACAAAAACAAGACCTTTCCTTTAGAGGAGCATACATTGACAGAAGAAAATATTTTATAGTCCAGTTATTTTTAATATGGTCCAGTGGAAGCTGGCGTGTGAGTGGCAACCAGGGACTGAGAAGGGCCGCGAGCTGCTTGCCAACCACATGGAAGTTTCCTGTATTTGTCTTTCTGGCTTCACATGTGCCTGGCATTTCCCTCACTGAAACAAAACCTTAGCTTTCCAAATGTTTTCAGCACCATGCCTTCCTGCCAGAACACCCATGCCGCAGCCATAATCTGAAGGAGTTAAACAAGAAAAATAAACAGATCATCTCCCGCGAGCAGTTGCTGGGCATAAGGACATGATAATCTAATTTTAATGTACCCCACAAACAAGAGACTCTATGGCTCTCAGCATGCATTTCCTTGTTTATTTAATAACACATAAGAAAATGCAGATAACAGGCTTTTAAAAGTAGGAATCAAAAGAAAGCCAGTTCATTTTCTAAACACTATGTAAAAACAAAGGAAAACGAGGGAGTTGAACGTAAGCCTGATGTCTCCCGTGGAAACAGGGTCTAACGACAGTTAGTCCTTATTGAGCTCAATGCCAGTCACTGTGCTGAACACTTTACGCTGCATACAACACTCTGCCCTGATACTCTTTTTTTCCCCATTATTTACATAGAGCGGCAAGCTGTTCTCAAACCTGGGACCTCGGGAACAGCGGTTGGCGCTCTTAGCCTCTGCGCCATCTTTGCAGCTGCTTGCCCTAGTACTTTTATTGTCTCCATGAAGAAACAAAAGCTCAGGTGCCCCTAAAGGGCACCTGACAGGCTGGTCCACCCCTATGGTCTTTACCTATTTTGTCCCTTTAACCTCACAATGGTAGGTGCCAGCCAGGGGACCTCATTGAGTACAGCAGTCAATTCCCTTTAACTCGGACTCCACGCCTGAGGACAGGTGTTACTACTCCCATTTTACACCTGAAGAAATTGATGCTCAGAGAACTTACCCAGATGCCTGAGGCATCCGTGGGGAATGGTTTCAAACTGGCCTCAAGTGAAGGCGTTTTCGGCCAGTACGCTAGAATTAACCAGATCAGCTCAAAACAACAGATATAATTTAATAATTGAAAACGGGGAAACTCACATGACCGGGGTAAAAGTTAAGATGTCCAAAACGGGTCCAGCGAACACCGCTACCCGGATTCCCAGGTTTTCTTCCCTGGCCCCAGGCGGCCACACCCTAGCCAAATGTGATTGGCTGAGCTTCCCCATCACTCAAGGTCACCACTCTGCCTGTTTCACCCAAAAGGTCCTGGATAACCCTTTTTCCTCACTTCTTAAAATCGTTGCTACTGCATCATTCAAGTCCCCTGAGAGTATTGTTGGGACCAGCCAACTTGTTCACACATTCCTGAAAAGGGGAGAGAGGATTAAGAAAGCGACAAGGAACAGAAGATAGAGTCGGAAGGGCTTCCAGTGAATTTTTTTTTTTTTGATTTTTCGAGGCAGGGTTTCTCCGTAGCTTTTGGTTCCTGTCCTGGAACTAGCTCTTGTAGACCAGGCTGGCCTCGAACTCACCCAGTGAATATTTTAACGGCCTCAAGTTTATTTCCCACAGTCCTTACGGACTTGCAGAAGTCACACCTTTGGCCAAACAACCTGTTTTTTGACCTTGAGGAGCAAGAATAGGTTTGAACTCTCTGACCTTTAGTCAAGATGGAGTGGAATCAAAACCGAGGGCTCCCACAGAGTACGAACAGTGTGACCTATTAGCAAATGTCCAACGGCATCTGATTGGCAGGCCCTAGACTTCGACTGTGCCTTGCACGCTGCAGCTACCTCCTAAGTTACCTCTGAACCACACCGCTACTACCGCGATCTGAATGAGACAAGCTGCTGAGCATAGTCATCATTTTGATATACATCTAATTATAGTCAGCATATTAGCAAATTATCCATCTCCTGCAACTTTTACTACATAAAACAAGTAAGGCACGGTTTAGGTCTGGGAACCATTAGTATAGCCCGAAGAGTCTCATCAGGATTGACTGTTGATGACAATAATGTGTTCTTTTGGCAGGCCCAGCTCAAAGACCAGAAGCCCTGGCTCACATTTCTTTCTTTGATTCAGCAATCTCCCCTCCAGATGTTCCAACATTATAAAGAGTCTTTGGTCACCTGTTTTAACACTGCTAACGCAAAATCATTAAACACAGAAAACAAAAATAGATTATTCTTGACTGTGTAATGCAAATTGGAAAATGTTCAGGCTCCCCCGTCAGTGAAACTGGTGACTTCTGTTATTATCTTTGATTGTTTAATTCGCTTATTCTCTGTTGAGAAAATGTCTGCCTGAACTCACTTTCCTAACTTCCGTTACTAACCTCTTGTTCTCATGTTTGACACTAGCTCAAATAGCCTTGGGACAATTATCTTCTCCACTCCCTTCAGAATTGCCTATACTTTAATGAGTTTCCATTTAATCTTGTCTTTGTCAGAGAATATTACTCAGAATAGCTAAGACCCCGTAAGCCCTCAGGTGGTTCCCAGCACTGCTCCTGCCCCGTGCCCTCTCCATTGCTCTAATATCCTTGTATGACAGGGTGGGTGGAACCACATGTAGACCTCTGGGGCCACACAGTCTTTACAAGTGACTGGCATTTCCCTCTTGTGCCATCCCATCCTAGGACCCCTAAATGGCAGCGCTTACGGTCTTTATTGACACACGAAACTTGGGAATGTTGGGTTCCTTGTTCTCCCCTTTTTATCGATTTAAATGTCTAGTTTGTGAGCACAGTGGAGAATTCTGGATGATTTTGATGTTTTTGTCGAGGCTCCTGAGGCGTACTGCAGGCATGCATGTGTTGTTTCTTCAGGAGGATAGTAACTTGGCGAGCATCTTCCTTTGAGATATTAACAAGGGTTTGCTTTGTAAAGACCTCAGAGCTTCCTCTTCCCCAGGAGCTGGTTAAAGATGGTGCCAGTCAGCCGGGCGATGGTGGCGCACGCCTTTAATCCCAGCACTCGGGAGGCAGAGGCAGGCAGATCTCTGGGAGTTCGAGACCAGCCTGGTCTACAGAGCTAGTTCCAGGACAGGCTCCAAAACCACAGAGAAACCCTGTTTCGGAAAAAAAAAAAAAAAAAGATGGTGCCAGTCCCAGGGACATTCATTCTCATGTATTCATATACTCCCTCCTTCTTCTGGATCAAACCAAGGGCCTTCTGCACGCTGCCCAAGTGCTGTACAGTGAGCCCCACCTACACTCTCAAGTTTGCAACCCATTCTTTTTGGAGTTTGTTTTGTATATTTAATTTTGTGAAACAGGATCTCACTATGCAGTTCAAGATAGCCTCAAATTCATCATCTTCCTGGCTTAGCCTCCCAAGTGCTCATAATGTTATCATGATAAGGCCATCATGTTGAACTCACCAGTTCACGTTTTTGTGGTGAAAATAAAATGCATACTTAGAATTGGTCAGCTGGATTCACTCTAGATGGCCTCACTTTTGTTGGCAACATGCAGAGCCTCTCAATCAGCAGCGGTGGAATGTACTTCTTTGCCCGAAGAAGAATGCCACAGAGCTTCTTCACAACCCGTCTGAGCTGATCCTTGTTGTTCATGGCATCTGCAGTGGACACAAGGTGTTCTTCTGCCATCTTCATTACTGACTCAATGAGCCCAAAATACCGAGGATCCAGAAACAACTTCAATTCCTTGGGAAAATATCCCTGAGAGAAACAAGCTTGACAGCTATGCTACCTCCAGTCCATCCTTGAAAAGAAAAATTGGTTAATTATCTTCTTTAAAATATATCTAGAAGTCTAAGAATACAGAATGTTTAGTAGTCTTGCATCTAATATCAGACATGCACATGTGTGTGTGCTATGCGCGTGTGCACACACATACACACACACACACACCACATCCAGTTATTGAATGTGAAGCATGATAGTGTGTTTTGCGGCTTTTATACCATGAGAGACGGGTACCAGAAAGAAGACCCCTTAAAGGACTACGTTACTACTACCCCAAAGAAATGTACAGAGGACCTTGTGGGAGAGGAGAGGGACATGAAAGCCTTTCTCAAGGAAGTGGGGTTTGAACTGAATTGGGAGAGCTAGAAGAAGTTAGGGAGTTGGCTTTCAGGTGGGAAGTGGCTGAGTATCCTACACAGCTAACCACATTTGCAAACAATGTGGGACTTGGGGGTAAATGAAATAATGCCAGTATGGTATGTATGCAGAGAACAAAGACACTAATAACAGCTGGAGACAGACAGGACTATACATGCATCTCTCTCTCTCTCTCTCTCTCTCTCTCTCTCTCTCTCTCTCTCTCTAAACCCAATCAAGGACCTGAATCAGGAGACTGTTTTGAAAGCAGTCTTGTGCTTTGGAACCTTCTCCCTGGCTGACATATGGACAAAGGGACCAGAAGATGTGATGGCTATCTGAGTGGTAAAGATGTCCATCTTGACCCACCCATCTTCAGCACAGACGATTGAGTGCACCATCACATGCATGGAGCATGAGCAGCAAGGATGCTACACTGTGCTTCCTTCTGAGCTATGAAAGGATGCCCATCTGTCAGTAAGCCTGGCCCACTAAGGCAGGAGTCTCTGACCCAATAGGTAAACCCAATCAATGAGAGAAGGGGAGAGGGAGGGCCTGTGTTCCAGCTTCCTGTGCTCTGGTGCCCTTGTTCTGAGGCACACCCTACACATTTCCTACCATGGCACTGAGCGGCAGCTGCCCGCCGCAGTAGCCAATGTATTTGCTAACAGTTATTGGCTTCTTTCCTTCACAATTTTACTTTCTCTTCTCCATCTCTCCTGCTTCCGGTGATCAACTCACCATTCTAGGACCCACAGCCAGGTCTTTACCTGAGGTCTGAGCTGGGAAAACAGCAAGGAAGGCTAACGGAGGGAGTTGCAGTGTCAAGGAATCCATTTATACAGTGAAGAACCAAGCACAGTCCCTCTGCCTGCCATTTTAGTAACCGAGACTCCTCCCCAAACCTTGGGGTCTCACACCAGACACAACCATTTTGTTATTGTGCCTCTGCACTCGTAGAGGCCATCCTTGCTTGGGATTGCTCCCTCACTGCAGACAGAAAATATCAAAGTGCCTCATGTTTAGGGCTTTCTGACATGAAGCCCTAGCTGGGATCACTGTTGGTCACTTATCTCTGCCGGAGCTCTCCGCTAAAATATCTCCAAACTGCCTCTCTGTTACTGTCTGCTCACAACACTAATGGCTAGGCTTCTCTAGCCAAACTCAGAAGCTCCACAGCAACTTTCTGCTGCTTTCTGTTTATTTGAGTGGGTCACCAAGGATAGTCCCCATGTGAGAGGAGGGGAGAGAAAAGGCCAAGGTATTTCACATAGCACCATGTCTGAGGAAGGGCATGGAAGTGAATTCCTTGCCTCTGTTCATTTCTTTGTCATGCCGGTGAAGAGGGAGAGTATAGCTTTTCACCGCCTTCTGATGTGCGCAAGGCTCTGATGTTTAACAACACGAAGCAAAGGGCTTCACCTGACACTCTAACTCTTTCTGCTCCTTCTGAGGAAGGGTCCTGTTTTGACACTACAGCAGAGAGGGAGAGGGAAGGATTGAGACAGAACAGCCAAGACTCAGACGCACAGCAAAAACAGCCACTCCTTGGGATACAGGCACCTTAATCAAGAGAAAGTACAGGGGAAAATATATTAATGACATATTCAAGCCTTTCAAATCGAACTTAGAAATAGCTTGGTTAATGATTTATTTCTCAATATGAGAATTCTCTTTATATTGACTATTTTGCCCTCCCAAATGTCAAGCCATTTATTCTATTGCTAAGGTGCCCATATTTTCAATAGAAGTAGTTCCTTTTAAATGTTAGAAGATATCAACCCTGAAATCAATTCATTTTTCTTTTTGTGCTAAAAATTAGAACATCACAGCAGGGCACAGTCTAATTGATGTTAACAGGGATCCGAGCAAAGAAGACCCAATGACTTCTCTTTGATTTCCCTTTGAAGACTCAGGACTAGATAACCAAAGTCATTTTTGAACTCGTCTACACCCATTGATCCATTGTTTTAGAAAGCAATCAGTCATCAATAAATATGTTCTCATAACAAAGCCAGGAATTTTGGAACACTTGGTTGAAGTCCTAGCACCACCATGGTGACCTGCCCCACCCCCCCAATTATCTGTCCTTGGCTAAACTGCATCTCAGTTTTCCAGGGATGGTCCCAGTGATCTCGCCACCCTGAGAATCAGTTGTGCCATGACATTTTCTCCTGAAGTCTACCATCCTGAAAGCAGTCAGCAGAAGGAAAATCAGAGTAGCCGTCCTGGAGTGTGAACCTTTGAGAACGTGGGTATGATGAAGGCTGCTATGTCATTTCATATTTATCATTTAAGATAATAATAAAATGCTGATGTTCTGATTAACTAGTACTGTGTAGCATATTAGACTGTCATGATTCAAAGCAATAATTTGGGGGGTAGGGCGAGGATTGAAGCCAGTCTTGTGCTAACCATGTGCTATTGAACTAACCCACACCCTCAGTCCCCCACAGCAATCCTTTGCTAGTAATATTGTATGCATCATGGCTTTGTGTCAGAAATTCAGACAACAGAATGAAGCTGGCTCATTATTTAAGATACATGGGAGCCCAGCTGGCTTAACTCAGAAGCTAGGAGCTGGGAAACTTGTCAATTCCTAGGTCCCGTTGTTCTCCTTCCTTCCTTCTAGAGACACACCTGAATCGGTTTCTCCACTTGGCTTCTGTGAAATTGGTCTGGATTTGCTTACAGACTGGAAGCCTCGTAGTAGGCATGCTTCTCACATGCTAACTGAGGATTCTGAGAGTGTTCCCATAAACAGGAACTAGAAGGCACAAGGATCTTTTAAAGAGATTAGGCAGACCCCAAGCGGCCTGGAGACTGACTTGGGTTCCCGAGACAGACGCTACAGGTGAAAAACAGCAGCACCCACCCATCCACAGTCCTCAGAGAGCACAGTGCTTTGGTTAGGGTTTCATTGCTGTGAAGAGACACCATGACCACAGCAACTCGTATAAAGAAAGCATTTAATTGGGGTAGCTGGTTTACAGTTTCAGAGGTTCAGTCTGATGTTGAATTATCTCGGGTCGAGAAAAAAACCAGGCTAGCTAAAAGATAGATCAGTTATATTTTTCTTTATTATAAGGGGGCAAACTCATGAAACAGGAACGAGAAATCTAAGCTCAGCTGTGTAGAGCAGGAACCACAGAGAGAGCGCACCTGGGCCACAGGACATTTTTCTCTGGGTACCCAGAAAGCCATGCCCTAACTTGGTCCCACCTCTTAAAGATAATTGACCGTCAAAGATTTCCCATCTGTCTGTTAACATCATGGTGGGGAACATGGCAGCATGCAGGCAGACGCGGTACTGGAGATGTGCTGGAGAACTAGGTAAGAGCTTCAGCGGTGGCTCTACTCCCAGCACTCTGAAGGCAGAGGCAGGCAGATCTCTGAGTCTGAGGCCAGCCTGGTCTACAGAGTGAGTTTCAGGGAGCCATACTGTTACAGAGAGAAACCCTGTCTCCAAAAAAAAAAAAAAAAAAGAAGTAGCTGAGAGTCTTACATCTTGTCGGCAACAAGAAGTCAGTTGGAACACAAGGTTGTATCCTTAGCATAGGAAGCCTCAAAATCTACTCCCACAGTGACACACTTCCTCCAGCAAGGTCATACCCACTCTGACAAAGCCACACTTCCTAATAGTGCCACTCCCTGAGATTATGGGGGTCGATTACATTCAAACCACCACACACAGCTATCTGGCCAGCTCTGATGACCTGCCCCTGCACTGGGCATAGGCCGTCTTCGCAGTTAGAGCACTTCTACAGTTAAACATTTTAAAAGCACTTATTGGACACCTAAATGTGATCACCTCTGTGTCCTTGGCACTTTGCTCAGCCCCTTTGACCTTCTGTTTCTCCATCACCAAAATGGTGTGATAATTTTACCTTCCCCACAGGGCTATCCAGAGGGGGAAGGACCAGGAGTGTGAACACAGGAACAGTTCCTGGGTTACCATGAGAGCCCAGCTTGGGATATGTTTACTGTGTCTCCCTGGTGTCTTAGTAACTGATTGCTGTGAGGAGACACGGTGACCATGGCAACTCTTATAAAGGAAAGCATTTAGTAGGTGCTTGCTTACAGTTTCAGAGGTCCATTGTCATTGTGGCAGGAAGCGTGGTAGCATGCAGACAGATTTGGTGCAGGAGGAGTATCTGAGAGTTCTACAATTAGACCTGAAGGCAGGAGGGAGAGAGGCTATGGGCTTGGAATGAGCTTTGTGAAACCCCAAAACTGGCCCCTGGTGACACTCTTCCTCCAACAATACCATGCCTACTAATACTTTCAAATAGTGCTACTCCTTGGTGACCAAGTATTCAAATCCAGGAGCCTATGGGGGTCATCCTCATTCAAACCACCTCAGTGGGCTAGGTGCTGTAGAATCCTCTCACACAGACTCAGTGTGCTTTGACAGGGGTTCGACTCTGTGTTGTATGTCAACAGTGCCTTTGGGTGTAGCTGGAGCACCTGTGGCAGGATGATGCTGGCTCTGTTCTGATCTTCACGACCCTCGTTTCCATCCCTCTCAAAAGAATAGAGGATCTTTAAGAGACAAAATAAAACGCTTTCTTCTTCTAGGCTTCTGAGTCAATATTCTATATATTGGAGTCAGAGGAAAGGGAGAAAGAGAGAGAAAAGATTAATTCTTAAAAAATTACTAACACATCGTGTTATGGTTACAAGGATAATAAATTTCTTCTAATAAAAAATTACTATTTTTCTGCTGTATCATTAGAGGACTCAGCCCTCTCGCAGTTGTCTCTGACATGGATTTCAGTACGAACGGAAGAGGTGATGTGGTAGGTCTATTCAACCTGTGTCTCGAGCAGCCGCAGTCAAGGCTGGAGACACAGGGTAGCTGCACTCCTATTGTCTTTAAACCCAGCAGAGGCAGAGACAGGCAGATTCCTGAGTTTGAAGCCAGCCTGGTCTACAAAAGAGTTCCAGGACAGTCAGGGCTATACAGAGAAACCCTGTCTCTAAAATCAATCAATCAATCAATCAATCAACCTACCATATGACCCAGTTCCACCCCTGCTCCACAGAGACCTGCTCGGTCACAGCCATTGCTCTGTTATCCACATTAGCTAGGAAATGGAAACAACATAAATGTCTTCAACTGAGGGATGTACGGTGAAACTGTGGTATATATAAAATATACTAGGGAACACTATTCAGCTGTATAGAAAAATGAAATCATGAACTCCGCAGGTAAAAAGGTGGCACAAGGAATGATATTGAGTGGGGCAATGCAGACCCCAAAAAGAAAAATGTGGCATGTTCTCTCTCATCAGAGGTTCCTAGCTCCAAATCTTCAGATTGTGAGGACATACCCTGGAGTTACTACAGAAACCAGGAAAAAGGGACCATTGCTAGTGCACAGGGGTGGGGAAACAAGAGAGGGGACTAGCAGGGTACAAGTGATCTGATCCAGGAAACGGGAAGGGGGAGGCTTTAGTTAGGGAGTAGGAGGGAGATAAATACAGAAGGAAGTAGAGAGTAAAATAACAATATGTCTGAAAAGTGTCACAAAGAATCACACTCTTAACCATTACCTAAAAGAACTATAATACATACAAATCTGCATATAAGCATACATTACAGTTTAAATGAAATTTTATTATCTTGGCTGAATATGCTGCCCCCAAGAGCCAAAGATCACCTAACATCAGGCATAAGAAGCCTTCTTTTGAATGTTGGTTAAGGTTGCCTAAGAGACTCCCCAAACACACAAGCTATTGCCATCTCCCTTGGTTTCCCCTGGAGGTGAAAGGTAAGTTCCTATTGCTGACTTCAGACATAGACCCAAAGGCCCCTTGAGCTGGAACTGACCTGAACGGCTTGTTCCTGATGACTAACTTTTATTGTACCAGAAGACACCACAAATCTTCCAAAGGAGGGAAGCCACCGAAGTCCTATCCAGCTATAACACATATGAGCTTCAGCAATGACTAGCAGGGCACAATGACCCTGCAACCAAAAGCTCTCTAATTGGACTCAATACATCCTCAACAAGAGGGAAATCTAGTCTGGAAATCTAGCCAACTACCCAGGGCTAGTGAGTCATGGATCTTGGAGAAGAACCTACAACCACCACTTAACTAAACCAGCATAATCCGTAACTGCATTCTAAATATTTGCCTATATACCCACAGATAGGTGTAGTTCTCACCCTTCATCAAGGAAATTTATCTTAGCTATAGACAGAGACCTTTACAGAAAACCAGTTAACATGCAGAATTGTGGCACCCAGGCCCAGGGAATTAACCCACAGCACAAGTCCTACAACAAAGACTCAGGCAATGCTGAGGAAGACGGCGCAGAAGAGTGAATAGCCAGAGGATCAGGGAGTCTACTGTGAGATTGTGTCTCCTAGGAATGTCAGAAGCCACACCCCTACAGTGTCACCAACATGACCGCTTAAACATGATCTGAACAAAGATGACAAAAATGACACGCCAAAGTGGGCAGGAGAAGGATCACCAGGCCTCACCCCTACTCACAGAACTACAGGCAGCTAAGGAATGCTCAGAGTGGGAGGAATTGCCCTCCCTGGGGAAGGTTATTCATAATACAAGGAACAATATATAGATTGAACAGGTTGTATTTGGGAATATATGTCTAACAACAATTAATGAAAAAAGAATTTCACCAATGCAAGGAGGCAATATAGAAGAGTTTAGAGGGAGGAAAGGGAGTGGGGAAATTGTGCAATTATAGTGTAATCTCAAAAATAAAAAAGTATTATTTATTGTTATATGTGGGTGTAATAAAGGTATCTGTTGTTACGTTTGAGGGTGTTTTACCTACATATGTGTCTTTGTTTTGCCTACCAAGCATGTGCAGAGCCCACTGAGACCAGAAAAAGTGTCTGATCCCCTAGGACTGTAGTTGCAGACAGTTGTGAGCTGCCATGTGGGTGCTAGGAATCAAACCCAAGGACCTCTAGAAGAACCAGTACCGTTAACCGCTAAACCATCTATCTCTCCAGCCTGCAACCCAGTACCATTAACTGCTAACCCTTCTCTCCAGTACCCTGCACTGCTGTTTAAAGCTGTCTCAGTTCTTATGTCTTCCCCCAGTGGAAATAACAGGCAGCTCCCATTTCAAAGGCAGGCACTATCTTTAGACTGAGTAGGCACGTGACCACTTGCCATGCCGCCTGAAGGCAGCTGGTGCACGGGCGTCCAGCCCCAGCCACAAACCCAGATTCCTAGAATTCAAACCTCGGGTCAGCTGTTTGCTCCCTCTGGGACCCTGAGAAAATTCCCCACTCGTGCTTCCGTTAGGTCACGCGCCACAGGTTGTCGTGAATGATCTGAATTTCCTACAGTGGCGAGGGTTCGACAAGCCGGCAATGGGCGGGCACAGGGTGGGTTGTCTTCCACAGGGGCAACAGCTCTTTCCCAGTCTGCTTTCTGCTGCCGCGGCAGATACCCAAAACTACTGAGTTTACCAGGAAACAAATTTTCTTTACTGCAGTTCTGGCGGCTAGACAGGCTGTGGTTCTAGCAGCTAACGAGGACCTTCATGCTATGACGTTATCCTACAGCAGAAACGGAGGAGACGCATGAGGGTAAAAGAAGGAAAGAGGAACAGAGACAAATAACACACACAAAGAGAGAGACCACTCCCCCACCCCACCAGCTTGACGTGGTGTCTCATGTGCGGATCATCCCAGTATGTGGAAGGCAAGGCATGAGTTCAGGGTCAGCCTGGGCTGTGCAGTGAGTACTGAGCCAGTGATCCTGTCTGGTGGCAGGAGACAATGACAGAGATGAGAAAA
Source organism: Microtus pennsylvanicus (assembly GCF_037038515.1). NCBI lineage: Eukaryota > Metazoa > Chordata > Mammalia > Rodentia > Cricetidae > Microtus > Microtus pennsylvanicus. Next base: position 56,115,156 of record NC_134584.1, read on the forward strand.
AGAAAAACCATAAGGGAATTATTCATTTTATAAAGTGGTTAATCCATTCACAAAGATGGAGCCCCTGTGACCTATTTATCATGTCTCAGCAGATCCCTCTCCTTAACGCTGTTGTTTTGGGGGACACACGTTCAAACTCCACGTATGAATGGTTGTATGACGGTGGCGGTGATAGTGGTAACGCTGACGCTGGTGCTGTGTTCTCTGGAACAAGGTCCTCTAGTGTGGAGTCAGCCTCCTTGACTGCTGAGAGCCGTGTCCAATGGCTAAGCTACAGCTGTCTTTCACCAGGAGTACTCAATATAATCAAGAGAACAGAGAAGCAAAAGAGGAAGCAACAAAGGCGGTACTGCCCATCCCCGTTGACCAAACGTCCCCACTCAGACTGGAGACACTAAACAAGGGGTCCCTAAAGCGGGTGGATGCTAAGCCCAAGGAAGAAGCTCAGAAAGTATGATTGCATTGAGGATGCAATTGTGCATTCAGGGTTGTGGGTGATACCAGCTGTCCCCAAATGAAACCCTCGGAGCTATAGTCACATATATTAGCAGAGAATTGATTTACAAAACTCAAGGAGGGCACGGAATTCCTATGAACTGTAAATTAGTAAATTGCTTTTTAATCTACCATAAAAGATCAGTGAGAAGTCCTTTTAAAAATCAAAGGTCTGCTAATTCAATCATGAACACATTTACTCAATGGTGCTGAAGGCAGGAGAAAACCTTCAAGGCGGCACAATTGCCATTTAAAACATATAATTTCAGAAATGATTAAAGCTTAATTAAAGTATTGAGCACAGGTATATGTTATTCTGAAGAGACCTTGGCCTTGACATTAATATTTGCTTTAAAAATGAAGTGGATTTTCCTAACATTCTATGTTCCCGGTCATACCTACTCATGCGTCAGGAAAGCGGTGGTAAGGTTGATTTCATGGACAGCCACCCAACTCAAGACAGCATGTGTGTGTCCTCTCAGCTTCAGGTTACAGAGGACAAGAGAGGGAGAGGCCTATGGCCTGGTATAGGCAATATAGGATATGCCGTGTATTAGAGACAGAAATCATTTCGTTTATAGCTTGGAGATTTCTGTCAGTGAAGGGCTTGCAGATAAAGCGCAACACGGGTCCTTAAAAGCCAGCCAAGTATGCTGGTGCGTGTTTGTATTCCCAGTGCTGGGGAAGTGGAGGAAGGCAGGTCCTGGGGGCTCACAAGCCAGCCAACCTAGCATGCCTCACAAGTTCCAGGTCAGGGAGACAGCCTACCTCAAAACACAAAGTAGGTGTGCGGGTCCTGAAGAGCAATGTCCAAGAATGACCTCTGGCCTCTACTGAGACTCGAACTCCTGCACCCTGGCACGCACTAGTAAACCCAACATGAACACACCTGTACATGCATACACACACGCACACACACACACACGGGGGGGGGGACATACATAAAATCATTTAACTCAGCAAAGTGTTGTTTATATAATGGAACAATAAATGGAGACTCCATACAACACCATACAAGAGAGTGTTCCTCTGGTGTTTACTCCCTTTCAAACTCGTCCCCATCTCCTAAAGTTTACAGAACCTGTCAAAACAGCACCGCGTGAGGGCCACATGCTCAGTAGTGAGACTTCCAAGCAGCATTTCATATCCAGACCATAGCACTACCCAAATTCTTGGGGAGGGGACCCAGACCCCAATTCTAAATGGGAAGAGAGTTGTGGCTGTCCCTAGTCTGTCACAGATTATCACTACGCATGTCTAATGCTGAGGGTTGTGAGGCATCGTTAGTCAGTCCATGATCCAAGAATCAGATTGCCAGGACTGAATTATTAGTCAGGTGTGAGATAAGAAAAGAGAGATTCGCTGGGAAGACCGGCACAGGGGGAGACACAGCTCAGATTGCTACAGCAGCGGGAAGAGAAGCCAGATAAGGAGAAAGGAGAAGAAAGGAGAAGGGCATTCTAGAGCGAGTCTAGACCTATTATAGTCTAAACCTCCTTTACGTTATTGTTCCAGTATACACCACACACACACACACACACACACAATGCTTACTCCACCCCATATAGTATATGCAGCATACGAAGATCCATGTTTTAATCTTGCTATGGTAAAAATGGATTTAATTTACAAAGAAGAACTAGTCTTTCCCCTGACAGTTTCCAAGGGTATCTGAAATTTCCCACAGGACTACAGATCTTCCAAGTGTTTAGAGAAATGGGCGACTTTTACCTGTATCAAAGAGGACAGTTTGCTTGGTCGGCTCTCCCTCGAGCTCAGAATTATGGAGGCTCTAGGTCTTGTTTTCTTCCGGTCTAGCTGGGACAATATTGCCATTGTCTATTAAAATCAATCTGAATGACTCTTGTATTTAGAGAAGCATCCAGAAATATAACCGCCAATATGCAATTTTCTTGTGATAATGTCCCAAATACATGAAAGTAAATATAGACATAAAAATATTATAAGAATATTGAGCACAATGTTAGCTGGTTTTTTGTTTCTTTTAAAATTGTTATTATTATTATTTTCAACCCACTGGCTCTAATTAGTGTTGACCATATGTACATTATCTGGGTCACCCCCTTGGGGATGGAGAGCCTCCCTCCTAAAGAGAAGTGATTCTCCCTCAATCCAGCCTTCAACCACTAACAGTTCTCAGTAGCAGGAGCTCTCAGGAACCCCTCCCCCAACCACACTGGACTTGGTAACTGACTTGAACTTGAGTAGATCTTGTGTAGGTAGCCCCAACTACGGTGAGTTCATCCATGTCTACAACAGCCACGCCCTGTCCAGAAGGTGGTGTTTCACAGCTCTCCTCCCCATCCTTCCGTTCGTACATGGAATTTGAGGTTCCTCTCCCGCCCGCCAGTTCCCGAAATAACCACTCTGAGACTTAATATAATCACAAACTGTTTGGCCTATTAGCTCAGGCTTATTATTAACTTAACCCATTTCTCTTATTCAATATTTTACCACAAGGCCCGTGGCCTCTTACCTCACATCTTTCTTCTCTGGTGGCTGCTGGCAGCTGCCTGACTCTGCCTTCTTTCTCCCTATATTCAGTTTAGTTTTCCTGCCTGACTTTATTCTGCCCTGCCCTAAGTCAAAGTAGCTTCTTTATTAACCAAGATGATAAAACATATTCACAGCATACAGAGGGGTATCCCACATCACTTCACTTTCTTTTTCAGTGTTCCCTGGACCCCGGGGACAGGAGGTATTGATGTAGATGCCCTAATTAGGGCCGAGTGCCCACAGCCACTCGCTCTCAGAACTTTGAACTGCGATGAGTCTCTGCATTAACTGCTACAGTAAGACGCTTCTCTGAGCCAGGCTAGAGATGCACAAACGGCAAGATTCATTTGAATTTTTTCTTTTTTTTCTTTCCATTTTTTTTTCTTTTTGAGATAGGGTCTCTCTAGGCATCGTAGAACTTTCTTTGTAGACCAGGTTGGCCTTGAATTCACAGAGACCTACCTGTCTTTGCCTCTCAAGTGCTGGGATTAAAGGCCTGCACTCTCACACCTCGCTGGATTTATAATTATTATTATTATTTTTAATTTGGGAATATAACATCATGCACCCCGATGACACTTACCTTCCAGTCCTCTCATGTCTGCCCCCGCTTCTCCAAGATCTCCCCCACTTAAAAAAAAAGTCTATGTGAGTCTTTCTCCACCTGCACCCTGGCCACGCCATCAGTTGTAGAAAGCCAGGCCACTGCTGCTAGACATCAACATGGCTTAATGAACTTCCTAGTGGCCTTTGGTGATAACGTGGGCCACAGACATCAACAGGGCCCTTGACCATATCAGGACCACCATGGCCGTCAGAGACTGCATAGACCATCCACCTCAATATGGCTTCACATGCCACTCACATCCAGATGCCCACCCCACCCAGGCAGCAAAGGTGATGACATCACCAAGGCACCAGTCAGTGGCACAGACTGCATTCATGGCTCTCAGGCATATGGTGGCCTGGGGGAGCAGCACGGACTACTGACACCGACTTGGCCTCTGGTGGCATATCGCGGACCACCGTGGTCCTTCAAGGAGGTCTAATTCATAAGGTGAACCTTTCTTCATCACTGGCCTCCATTGCTAGCTAGAGCCAGGGTGATCCCATGGCTGGGCAACAGGTTGGGGCTGTATACCATCTGCCAACCCTACCATTTACCAACCCTACCGTCCACCAACCCTACCGTCCACCGACCCTACCGTCCACCAATCCTACTGGACAATGACAGCATGTCCACCTCATCCCTCTCTCTCACCTATGGCCACCATTGCATGTCGTCTCCTTTTCCACCTCTTCATCATCTATGTGTTGGTCGTACTGGTGGCCGGGGTGTCATTGGCCTGGGAGTCTTCCAACAGCCCTCGGGGATTATTATTATTTTTTTAATTGTGAAGATATGTTCCTCTCACCTCTTCCATAGTTCATAAGTTTTCTACAATGAATATATGCTTGCCTCAAAATCAAAAGAATACATGAAGTTGCACATGGTGGCATATATGTGTGTTCCTAGCATTTGGAAGAGATTAAAAAACAAATCACAAGTTCAAGGCCAACCTGGACTGCAGAGCAACATCTTAGCTCAAGAAAAAAAAGAAAAGAAAGAGAAAGAAAAAAAAGAAAAAAGGTAGGAAAATAGCATACATAAAATTTAAAAGATGGCTTTTGTTTATTGGTTATTTTCTTACAGCCTGGGGATTGAACCTAGGGCCTTCTACCTGCTAAGCAAGTGCTCAACCTCTAAGCCACAGTCACAGTCTTAAACATCTGCCCTGATTTTCATTTCAAAGGAGATTTCAAGACTGCTCACACAAAGATGAATTCTTCAAAGCACAGTTTCCAGAAACCCTGTCGCAAATCCTCCCCATGACCCTGTGCTCCTGTCTGTCCTGATGAATGCCAGTTCTGTCTTCAAGACATACTTCCCAGAAAATCAAGACACACACAGAGTGAGTTATTTTCAGAGGAAGCCGTCTGGGATCCTGGAAACAGATGTTGCTTCCTTCCAGCCCATCGTCATCCTTCTCCCGGAAGATACTGTTGCCATCATTCTAGGCTTAACTCAGCTTGACAGTAGCTGCGCTGCTGACTGGATCTCCCTCTCCTCTTCCGGTCAAAGCTTGTAGACTATGCACTCAAAACTGAAGAAGGGCTCTCAGTGAGTGAGAAGCCAGCAGGCTCCCCTGTGGAGCGGTGCCCCTCATCCCAGTGAATGCTGACTAGCTCATTTGCCATAACTCTTTTAAGCCAGGGAGGGGGTGGTGGCGCTCACTACCTATGATAAACTATTGTCAGCATACCTTCATTGCCTTTCTTCCCTCCAGTTTGCTCCATTACTGAAATGTTCTGCCCCAAACCTACCTTTATCAGCATCTAAATCATCACTAGTCTGAGGTCCCAGCTTTCCTGGTACAGAAACCACAGACTCAGCAGCCAGAATGTCATCAGCCCCCTCCAGATTACATCATCTCTTTCTGCCACCCTTAATGCCACTATGGTAACCATCAACAGCAATACCTGTGATTATTTCAGTGGAAATATTGAACAGATGTGACAGCCTTGTCAAACTCCTCTGCTGGTGTCCAGCCACTCGGTGATACCGTTTGCAATTCTAAAATCTCTCTTCTGGCCATAATAGAGACAGCACGTGCTGACCTCCCGGGTGGAGACCGCTGCCACAGCTTCGGTGAGCACATCAAATGCTCCCTGCCGGCAGCGCGGCACACACTCGGGGCTCTATGGCCGATGAGCACAGTGACAGGTTTCTCCATTCCCACCTCACCATCGCCAGATGACGGCTCTCTAAGTTGAAAGGGCACTGAACTTCCTATCAGAATTTTGAGTTTCTGTGTCCCTTTGAAACTTAAGGGATGTCACTTTGAACTTGTTCCTTGCCACTGAAATAGTTCCTCTCAACCCATGGGTTGCGCAACATGGTGAATGCCCCAGATACTGTGAACTTTTTCTCTTTAAAAAAATAAATTAATTAATCGCAAGTGGATTTTCCTTCAAAAATAAATATATTCCAGGAGGTAGAGTCAAGACAATCAAGAGGCAAGGGTTAGTTGCATAAGACTTTAAAATCAATTTAGTACATTAAAAAGCAGCTAGGGAAAACAGAAGGTTTATGGTAACATTTATAACAGCATTGTCAACAAAAGCCAAGGTGTTTCCTGACAGACAAAGGGACAAGTTAGTTGTGTTATAACGGTAGAGTGGATTGCCATTCAACCACAAAAAGTGATGGAATACCTTACAACATGGATGATCCCAGAAAACATACTGAGGGAAGGAAGCTGTACATGTGGCCACATATATGTCCATCCGTACAACCCCACCCCCACCAAGGCCATCCATTTAGATAGGAAGCAAACTGCTGGCTGTTGGGTTAGGAGCACACAGAATTGGGGAATGACAGCTTAAGGCATAGAGCAGAGAGGCGAATGAATGTGTTTGGAACTACATGGAGGTGCTGTTTACAGGGTGTGGATTACCAAATACTGTGGACTTGTACTCTTTAAAATGGTTGATTTTTATAGCAAATGAATTTTACCTCAATAAATAAATATATCTCAGAACATAGTGGCAGAGTGTTTGCCCAGCTTGTGTGAAGCCCTGGGTTCAACCCTCAGCACTGTAGACATGTAAACAAAGAAACTTGAAGACAAAGAGGCAAAGTCAACCAAGACATCCTTGAGAGACATTGAGTCTATTAAAGCAACGAAAGATTTCCCAAATGACAAGACCAGCCTGGGCTACATGGTCCCTGTCACACACACACACACACATGCGAGAGAGAGAGAGAGAGAGAGAGAGAGAGAGAGAGAGAGAGAGAGAGAGAGAAATTATCAGTTCTAGCCAGTATACCAAGAAGAAGCCAATCTCAGGAGGATCAAGTGGTATATAAAAGGACAAAAATTTTAGAAATAAAAATTTGCCCAAAGCTGAGAGTTCTGGTCCTTGATGAACCACAGAGGCTTCTGTCCCCTTTGTAGGTGGAGAGACAGAAGTTTGAGTTCCAAAGGTGCCCACTCTCCACTGCAATCTTTCTGACTCCCATATCCCGCAGGACTCCCGTGTCCCGCAGCTCGTGCAGGCCACAACACCATGTCCACACTCTTGTTAATTCACAGCAACACAAAGGAAGGAATCATGTCTTCAGGCTTTCAGGAGAGCTTCTCAATTTATCTTTGCTAAAGAAAAAGAAAGTTCCCGAATGCAGTGACTTAAGAGAAGGCTTGAGCCTGTGGCCAGCACAATCCCTAAGCTGCATCTTCCAAGGTTCCTGGGAGGCTGTCACCTGGCCCGTGAGTCACAGTTACCAGGTCACTTCAGAGTGTGCACGAAGGCGCCTGGGGAGTGTTTCTGAACCACACATTCCTCTTGAATAGAATCCTGCAAAGAGGTCCAGAAATACACAATTTAAAAAGTTTCCCAGTGGATCCTCCCGCCCCAATTTGGACACCATCTGTTTAGCTCGGCCCATGCATCTGTGGCTGTGGCCTCAATACCCTTAGGACGAAGGACTTTGCAATTCAGAGAGCTAATTGTCAGAGAGTTCTTTCCAACACACCCAGTCAACACCCGACTGCTTCGTGACTTACGGGCAGGTTTATGCTTTGATAGAACTCTCTCCTCCATCCGTGGCACACTCCTCAAAAGTCCACCTCTAGACACTGGCCGTGGGTCTTCTCCCTTGTCATACATTTTGCCTTAGTGCCTGCTCAGGCTGGTAACAATGTAGCTGCCAACTTTCTTCTTCCATTCCTGTCTTTAGCCTCAAGCTGTTTCTTCAAAGCCAGGTTTCCCTCTGCTAGGCAAATGATAGCCAGCATTCTACAATCCAATCTAACCATCTTTCTTTGGGCTTTTGGCTTTGTTTTGTTTCTGTAATACCAGAGCTTGAGCCCAGAGCCCTGGGCATGCTAAGCAAGCCATCTGAGTACATCAAACGACATCTCTCATCTCCAAAAGTCCCTTCAACATAGCGGACTTAGGAAGATTGTGTATGTTTGTTATGATTATAATATGGTTGGACTTAACTGCTATCATCTTAGTCTTTGGTTTTCTTTTTTAGATTTTTTTTTTTGATACCGATTTTCACTATGGCCTGTGGGCTTCAACTTGTGACTCTCCTGCCTCAAACTAATGGTTTCTTTTATCTTTTCTTTTCTGCAGCTTTCTGTTAACTGTAGTTTTTTTCCTCCCTCCACCTCCCCTCCCCTCTGAATCTGGCAGCTGAATCAGTTTCGGTAGTCAGACTTTGAAGGACACTTTCTCAAAAAATGTTGAACATGAATTTAAGCAAAATCTAGACCAGGGCATGGTGGTGGTACACACCTGTAATGCCAGCAACCTAGAGGCTGAAGCAAGAGGACCATGAGTCTGCGGCCAGCCTGGGCCACATAGCCAGACTCTATCTCACAACAAGGGAAGATGGGAGAGAGAGAGTTTCTCCACTGTTTATGCGAAAATTATTTCCTCCTGATTCCTGTATGGCCTCATAGCTGGAGTCACAGCTCTCTGTCTGTAATTGTCTTCTCTAAGCGCTTCAGAGATATTATTTGCTGCATTGTGGCTTTTATTGTTACCATAAAGAAGTCAGCAACAGCCTAAATATAGCTCCTTTATAGAGCACATTTTTCTCTGGATATATCAAATTATTTCTATTTGACTTTAGTGTTTTACAGCCTTTCTATTATGAATCCAAGTGTGGATCCTTTAAACACCTCCTGTTTGAGATAGGTTGTTGCTACACAGGGTTTTTGGGAGGAGGGGGTCTTGCTGTACAGCTTCAGCTTCTCTCTCTTCATTATCCTCCTGCCCCAGCCTCCAGAATGCTGTGGTTATAGATATGCACACCACACCCCAGTATACTACTGAGAACATCTGTTCTAGAATTCTTCAATGAAAGTAGAGCCAGGAACCCTAACCCCTAATCAGACAAGCCCTCCTAAAATATTTGACAGTCTCCTTTGAAAGGTTGGGCCAAAATGATGTGTGAGTGTCATATATCAATCTGTTGATTTCATTGGTTAAGCAATAAAGAAACTTCTTGGCCCTCATAGGTTAAAACATAGGTGGGCGGAGAAAACAGAACAGAAGGCTGGGAGAAAGAAGCTGAGTCAGTGAGTCGCCATGATTCTTCCACTCCAGGCAGATGCAGGTTAAGATCATTCCTGGTAAGCCAGCTCGTGGGCTACACAGATTATAAGAAATGGGCTAGTCCAGGTGCGAGAGATAGCCAAGAAGAGGCTAGATAGAAATGGGCCAAGCAGTGTGTAAAAGAATACAGTTTCCTTGTAATTATTTCGGGTAAAGCTAGCCGTGCGGGCGGCCGGGTGCCGGGGACGCAGCCCCGCAGCTCATATTACTACACCAAAATGTGTCCTGTCTGTTCTTGCAGCCATTGTCTAAGCTGCTCTGCTACCGAGGGATACAGGAGTCACCTCTTCTTGTCCTGTGGCTTCTCTCTCCTTTACCAAGCTGAGGCCTCCTTGCTTCAGAAGCGCACAGCAGTCCGCATCAGTCGCTTCTCTTGCAGACCCGGGAAAGATTACCTTAAAAGAATATGAACTGTACAAATCAGTTTCCAAAAGTCCATACCATGTGAAAAGGATTGAATAAACAAATGAGGGAAAAGAGACAAAATAACCTCCTAGAAGAACTCTAGATAATTGATGCAGATATTCTTCCCTCCCCGAAACAAGGTGCAAGTCCACCACCTGTCATAAGTGTGGGTTCCTTCCAGAGAGGAGAATGGGGAGTAGGAGAGTGGAAGAACCACAGAGCACGACCCCAGCCCTCCACCCGCCCCCGGTCAAGGTCAACATCCCCAGAGATGGGCCACAGTCACAATGTGTACCCTGTTGTATTATGGGATGGAAGGGATACTTCTCCAAACCCCAGTGCAAAAATTAAAGTTATAAAGAAAAAAATCACCCAAGGTCTTAAGAACCAAGGAAGGACCAAGAGAGTTCCAGAAGAGAAGGAGATGTGGCGGCTAAACACAACGTGGCATCCTGGATGGGATCCTCGAATAGGAAAAGTGGAGGAAGGCAGCAGTAAAATCCAAACAAAATCTACTGTTCATTAACTCTCATTGTAGTGATGTTGGTTTCTCATTTTGGGCCAAAGCACCCTGGATATACTACATGTTGACACAGGGGAAGCTGGGTATTGGATAGCTGAACCTCTCTGTGCTTTTAGTCCAGAATAGAATGTAATTTTTATATGACAGGGCCTAGCAGAATATAAACCAAATGAATGTGCAAAGAGTAGCACTCCCAACTGCCAAAGGACAAAAATAATAGATTTTTATCCATCAATGTGTCATTATTGGGCAAGTCGTACAATGGCATCTTATTTGGCCTAAGAAGAAATGAAGTACTGATACATTTTCACACTCTGTGCCACCTCAACAGCATCGTGCTAAGTGAAAGAACCAGAAGCCTGGGTCACATGACACCAGTTCCCTTCAGATGAAATCTGGAGAAGAGACAGGTCTATAGAGATTAGCAGACTGATGATTGCCAGGACCCGAAAGATAGGCAAAACAGGATGTCTCTACCTACCACGAACAGTGTATCCTTTCAGGCAACGAAATGCTTTGGAACTAGACAGACATGATGGTTGTACAATTGTATAAATGTACTAAAGGCCACCAAATTGTTTGCTTTCAAATGGCTAAGTGTATGTAATCTGAGTTTCAGCTCACCTTGAAGAAAAAACTGTACCATACATGTTAACTCTGCTGAAAGCCTCAGCCCAGAGGCAGAACAAGAACTAGCTGTGGAGTGATAGATGGGACGGTTCTCCAGACACACAGGTCTTTTGAAGCTGGAGTGAGCAGGCGCGAGTCTGCAAATCTAGGAAAGTCAAAAGCTGTCGTGTGGAAAGGTCGGTCAAGGAGCTGGAGCCTTTGCTTCTAGGAAACGCTGTGTGGACTGTGAGAGAGCCTACTGACTTAGTCAGCGGGGCTTCGGCCTCGTTCTGCACACTCTTCCACTGTCCTTGTCACTTCTGTTCTTCCACAGTCAGTGTTCTCCACACTCAACGCGACAAGGGAGACTCCTGCCATCTATAGGTTTATGTGCATTGAATCCTTGGGGTTTTGCATGTCCAGGAAGTGGTAGGTCCTTGATATTTATTAGATTTGTGAATTTTGAAAAGCGCAGGATATTCTAATAGTAAAGTGGTAAAATATTCAATTTTTAAATAAAGCATTTACAGTGGTGGACCACTATTAGTTCCAAATATAATAACTGATATACTATTGTTCATCAACACACACACAGACACACACATGCGCACACACGCATGCACACACGCAGGCGCACACATTGTTGCCTTACGGCATAGCACAAAGGTCTCAGTTTGGCTACGGCCCTCAGTCCCCATCCCTAATGTTTGAATAATATTTGTAGCTTGCCCCATTTACAGAGGTGCTGTGAGGATTCAAGAGATGTTCGTTAAGAGCCTAGCATTCGCATAACACAAATATTATCCTTGATAAAAGTGATGGCTGCCCCGGCAGGCTCTGCTCCAGACGGGCGGTGATTGGCAGGCACCAGGGTGAAGGATGAGCCAGTGGGTAGCCCCAACTTGATCTTAGAGTCTAGGATGCTCAGAAAGAGATGGACAGAACCGGGGCTGGCCCCAAACCTGGGGCTCCAGGAGGACTTGATGAGAACAAAGTTCTGGGGTCACCTCTTCTCTCCCGGTCCCAGGACAGCTTGCAGTCAATGGCAAGGAGACTTATTTAGCCATGGACAGCTCCCAGCCCAGCCCACCTGGCACAGATGGTTGCCTTCCCTCCCTCCTGCTGTGTTTCAGAAGACTGACTACAAGGGCCTTTGTCTTCCAGAAGAGCAAAACACCAACCATGTCAATCCTTAAATACTGAAAATAAACAAAAGAACAGTGGAGATAGAGGGTTTTTTTTTAAAATCACCCAATATTTAAAACAAAAATATGCCAACATTTCAAAACAGTGACTTCTTTAAAAAAAAATCAAACAACAACAAAAAAAACCCTGCTCATCTGGTGTTGTGCATGAAAAAAAACATATAAAACTTCTCTTTTTCTGCCTTTGCATCTTGCTTTTATTGGGACAAAATGGGAAATAAACTTGCCTAATTTCAAACTGTGTTTGCAGCTTAGGATTCCATTAATGTATCCTTTTCCCCCCGGCTGTGCAGGGTCCTCGTTTGCAGTCAGTTCATTCTGCACTGATGTATATTTCATTGCCCAAGGCTTAATTTTGATTTATTGTCCATCCATAAATTAGAAAAATATGCTGTGGAATTCCATCCCGCTGAAAAGCTGTGCCCGATGTCAAGGGACTGGGTGATATTTAAGATGTCAGAAATACATATTGGATTAGTGTGCTTTGTTTCCCCACAACAGCAGGTGTTTAATCATGGCTGATGGCTGAAGTTAAATGCATTAGGACAGCAACAGCCAAGAAGATGGAGTTTTTCTAAGCCATACAAACTCCGGGATAAATAACTCAAAACTAATTGTGTGTCCACATCTTAGATACATTTTTATTTACTTAATACATTAAACAATAGGAACAGCCTCTGGCGCTTAACTCGGTGTTTAAGAGTCGGTACAAATATTCTATGCTAGTGAAATTGTTGGCTGTTTAAACCTAATTACCGTTTCCCTTACCAGCCCTCTGGCGGCTTTATATAAGATATTTCTTAAAGCAGGAAAGAAATCTCTCAGCCATTCCGAGGTAGGGAATTTTCAGGCTTGCTTCTGGTTGTGGTTTCTGAATGTAATTTGAATAATTGTTTTCCTGTGTAAATGCCCATCTCATTTAAACAAGGCACTGCATATCTCCTGGCTGGGGCTTTCTGCCTTCATTTCTTTGTAAAGTACCAGTTCCCTTTGCTATCGTGTTTATATTAATTAGTGTTCCATGTATATAGGAAAAATGATCAGGCTCAGTGTGGAGCAATTTTGCTGGAGGCTGGAGGGAAGATGCTTAGGAGAGCAAACATTTTCAAGGTGCAACCGGTGACCTGTGACAAGCTGGGGAGATTCATGGCGAGAACCGTATATTTTGACACAACCGTGATTTGATTAAAAGAGAAAGTAATGGATTTAAACAGTCTCTATGAGGATGTAGCCAGACTTCGGTAGCCTTTTGCAATTTGCTTTGCAGGCCCGGGATGGAGCAGCAAAAGAGAATCATTGTTGCTGAAAAGGAAAAGGTTCATGTACAAATATAAACACAAACTGAGTCATTGAAGCCAGCGGTCTCCTTGTCCTTGTCTTAGGGTCTGTCATAGGCAGGATGAAACCAAGTCAAAGCCGACTTTAGGTCATTTCAAGAACGCATTTAGAGTTAGATTTAAGTTTGGGTATTTTTAAAGGTATTATATTGTAGTCATACTCAAATGGTGAGTTTTCTGTGAGGAAGAACATGTAATTGTCTACGTCTTAAGAAAAACTAAAATTTGTATTAGAGAGTGGAAGTATTAAATTTGTCTTGTGAAGATAAATAGTTCAATCCCCGCAAAGAGCTACAACCCTAGATTCAATGCAACATCAAAAGTAGTTCTTTTGTTTGTTTGTTTGCTTGCTTGTTTTTTTGAGACAGGGTTCTCTGTAGTTTTGGAGCCTGTTCTGGAACTAGCTCTTATAGACCAGGCTGGCCTCGAACTCACAGAGATCCACCTGCCTCTGCCTCCAAGTGCTGGTATTAAAGGCGTGCATTACCAGTGACTGGACAAAAGTAATTTCTTCAAAAAAAATTAATCTCTAAAAATATCACCCGTATGTACAAGGCAAATTTATCATATCCACGCCCATCCCTTCACCAGTTCCTCTAGCGTCATTGTGTCTCTCTCCCGATTTCATGTCCCCCTTTTATAACTATTTATTTATTTAAATTTTTTATCTTAAACTCACTGAGTGTACATGAATGTGGGGTCACCCACTGGGGGCAGGAAGAACCTACTAGTGGCCTCTCTTATAAAGAAACGTGACTCTCTTTCTCCCAGGAACTACCAATAGCTCTTCCACTAAAGGTGAGACCTTGGGAGCACTGCCCATCCACACTGGAACTTTTGGCTGGCTTGGTCCTCAGCAGGTCTTGTGGGGGTAACCACCACAGCTGTTGTCATGACAGCAATCTCATGTCCAGAGCACAGCATCACACACACCGCCCCTCCCCGTCTCTGGCTTTTGTCTTCTTTCTTCCCACCCTTCCTCAACGTTCCCCCAAGCTTTGTAGAGGAGGTTGATAATAGATTATCTACAGTAATCTATCTCTTACACTACCCACTACCCACTGCAGTAAGGGACTTCTCTGACCAAGGTTGGGAGCAGCACAAATTTAAATACAAGCACTTAAAGACAGCTGACAACATCAACAACATGTAGAAAGACAAGGCCAATGGGTTCTTGCCTAGGAACTATCATTTCCATGGCCATGGGGTTTCAACCATGCCACCAGTACCAGGCATAACTTCCATCCTGTGGAGCAGGATTCAGTTCTAATGAGGGGAGCAGTTGGTTCCCCCCATCAACAGTCTTGCCTGCGCCAGCGGGCACATCTTGTCTGCTATGTCGGTACTGCAGCAGGAAGGGTCCGGTGCTGGGTCAGAAGGCCACTGATGTCTTTCTCCTCCAGTGGCCTGTATAGCACCAGTAGCCAGCACTATCAAAGTTAGCCAGCTCTAAATGGATCAGGGACCTCAACTTAAGACCAGACCTCTGAAACTGTTAGAGGAAAAGGTCGGGAGTTTACTTCAAGTTATGAACACACGGAAGGGCTCTCCAAATAGGACCCCATAGTGCAGGGAATGACACTAACACCTGGCAAAGGGGATCTCATGAAATCAAAAAACTTCTGTATAGAAAAGCAAGTGGTCAATCAAGTGAGTATTGAAACAGAAAATCTTTGCCAGCTGTGCATCTAACAGAGGATTAGTGTCTAGAATATACAAAGAACTCAAAGAACTAAACATCAAGAAAATAATCCAGTTAAAACTGAGCTGTGGAACTGAACAGAAAGTTCTCAACAGAGCAATACTTTGGCTAGAGACCACCTCGAAAAGCCTTCAACACCCTCAGCTCACAGGGAAATGAAGATAAAAATGACACTAAGATTCTGCTTCACCGCAGTCAAAGTAGTCATCAAATGGAATTGTGTACGCCGGTTATTATCAACTGAACAGGCTCCAAAGATCAGCGTCCTCCTCAGCTGCATGGCAAGTTTGATGCCAACCTGGGTTACATGAAAACCACAGAAAGGGGTGGTGGGGAGAATGAACATGAGACTATGAATAAGGAATGCTTATGATAATGGCGTGACTCAGTCTGTACTGTGTGATCTCATTAATATAAGAATACAAGATAAAAAAAAGTCATCCATTCTATGGGCAGACATTAAAAAGTAATATGTCATACATTAGAAAGGGCTTGAAGGCAAACTGTGAACAGTATTGCTTCTGGAGATTCCGTATCTTCATATGCCTTTGTGCTGTTTGAGTTTTACTTAAAATTATATTGATATTTTTTAGTTTTTAGTTTTTCTGCTTTTTTTTTTGTATTTTAAGACAGGGTTTCTCTGTGTATCACTGGCTGTCCTGGAATTTGCTCCATAGACCAGGCTGGCCTTGAACTCACAGAGATCTGTCTGCCTCTGCATCCCGAGTGCTGGAATTAAAAGTGTGCGCCACCACCGCCCGGCTGATTTTTTAAAATAGCCCAACAAAGTTTTGTTCTTAAAGAAAATGGAAGTCTATTTCCTATTTGACTCATAGGTCCTGCCTCAGTATTATATCTGTGTTGAATGAAATAGTCACTGAATGTTATTATAAGATAAATCATTTTAAGAAGAAACACAGTCCTGATGAAGCACCTACATGGGACAAACCGTTAGAGCTGTGTTGGTGGACTGGTCAGTCTTCTCATGGGCCCATTCTTGCAGGTGTTTGCCTTTATCCCCCTAAGCCTCCCTAACCCCCAAGCCATTAGCATCTTTAAAAACAATACCCCAAACACCAAAGTACAAATATCACTCTTTACCTCAGACTCTCCAGTAATAAAATTTTATTTGATAAAATTTTAGTTTTCACAAGTATGATGTTTAAAGTGCTATTTTGGTGTTTTTGTTTTTAAAAAAAATGCTCTAAAATGCAGGTCTCATTTTTTGAAATAATCTTAATATATTTTAGTATCTTTTCATGTTTGCAACTGATATCCCAAAGTTCTTCCCTAAGAATAATTGGGAATTCATGACCCCCCCCCCCAAGCCACTTTATGTCATGTCTAATATTTCTGCCTGAATTGTTTCTCCGTCAGGCTTCCCTGGAAACAGAAGTGATGGTTTCTAGCAGGTTATGAGCGCATCTTTGTATTAGTGACTTTTCTATTTTAGGATAAAACACCATGACAAAAGCAGCTTACCAAGGAAAGACTTTATTTGGAGCTTATGGTTCCAGAAAGATGAGAGTCTATCATGGCTGGAAAATGTGGCAGCAAAGCAGAGGTGGAGTGGAGGTAGGAAGCTGAGGGTTCACATTCTGAACCGCAAGAAGGAAGAACAGAGAGTGAACTGGGAATGGCGCCAGGTTTTGAAAGCCCACCCCTAGTGACATACTTCTTGAAGGAAGGTCACATGACCCAAACTTCCCACAAACAGCACCACCAACTGGGACCAAGTATTCAAATGCCTGAGACCTGAAGGCGGGGGCATCTATTATTCAAACCACCACAGTGCTCCTGATTCTCCACTGAGAAGAAGGAAGAAAATGGAGTATGAAGAAGGAGAAGCTCCATTGCTGCAGTTGGTCCTGCCCTGTGGTCCTTTCTGGACTCCATTCTGGCTACTCTTGAAGAGGATGGCTTGAGAAAGGAGTAGAGTTTTGGAAAAGGGAATTCCTGGAGACGGAGTCAGCCAAGAACCATCAGCACAGAGCGTTCTCAGCAACTCTAAGAAAGGGTCTCTCAGGCTTAATGCATGTCAGTACAAACTAAACTCTACCTCAGAAACCCAAAAATGGTTTGGGCATATTTCGAAGCAGATGAAATTATGACTCTAGGTGGGAAACCCCATGTCTACGGCAAGGAGTTTCCAGGCTTTTTGTCTGCATGTCCATCCACAAAGAAAGGAAAAACATTTGTTATGAGAGAACAGGAGGACCATGACCCTTGTGTGACTTCCCCAGTGGAGACATAAAGGAGGATCTCTTCATCCCAGATACAACAGTACCGAGAAACCAAAGCAGTAACTACCAAGTCCGGCTTGGTGAGCCCATGAGTCTGTTATCACTATGGGAGCATGGCTAAGGGGTTCCATACCGGTGCACATGTGACTCAAAAGCAGGTGTATCACCAAAACGTCCCACCCCAGTATTGGTGACAGCTCACTGTGTCACTAGAGTCCTACCTTCAGTTACGTTCTGCTTCCAATATACTCCGGCATCCCTCATGATCTCATGCACCTGGGAGGCAGGATGATCTCAGGTGAGGATTTAGGGCATCCCTCCTCCTTCAGCAGGGAGTATTGGCAGCTCTGTCATCATAACCACAGACCTAGATGTTAATATATCCTTTTTCTATTTCACTTCCTTGACGGCATGGCCAAGTGTTCTGTGGTCACCACAACAATCTCTACTCAGAGGCAATAGCTTACGTGGTAGGGACGATTCCAAGGCGAGTCTAAAAGTAGGAGCGTGGAAGCCATCCCATTGTTGCTGAGACAGAAGTAAAGCAAAAGGGGCGGCTTGCAGGAAGAATTTGCATTTTGCTTGATTCTATCATGATACAAGGCTACTTCTCTGGCTTGATTTTTGGATTTGAATCCTAGATTGAATAAGCATGCTAGGAAGGAGTCTCGAGACCGTGCAGGAGAATTTTCTGTCATGCGCACAGTAGTAAGAAATGCATAACATGAAAGTAGCTCAGTTGCCCTCTACTTGCGGGTGGCAAACCCTTTGGGGGGTAGCATATCAGAGCTCCTGAATATCACATATTACACTCAAAATTACAGTTCTGAAGAAGAAACCAAATAATTTTATGGTTGGGGGTCACCATGAGGGGGGCTGTATTAAAGGGTCTCAGCATTAGGAAGGTTGAGGACCATGGCAATAGCTGACTCTGATGAGTGAAGAAAAGAGGAGAGAGACATTAGTCAGTCATCCCTGCTTTCCCGTTTTTCTGTTCCAAAGAAATCGAGTTCCAAGAAGAGATGCTGCAGATGAAGTGAGTTTGAGGAGAAGTGGGGACGAGAGCTTTTTCAGCTGCTCGAGGATCAAGAGGGGTACCTTCTGACTGGGAAGTGTTACCTCTGGTCCCTGTGAGCATGTGACAATACCAAGACTCCACCACCTCAGCAGCCTGAGAATAGGTGGAACATACTTTGAAGCAGATGAAGTCCATTAAGATTTGTTTAGGACTGTGAGCAAAAGAAAATATAAGTGCTTGAGAGATCTTGTTCATAGGAATGTTTATTCAAATTTGAAAAGATAAGAAATAAGACACACAAGGGAACAAAGAAGGGAAGGGTCAGAGAAGGGAAAGAGTAAAACCTAAAGTGAAGCCATTACAGTGAGATGTTCCAGTTAGTGGGACCTTAAGGCAGCAGCACTGTTTTTAGCTCTGATTCCAAGAGGAGAATCATCCTGGAGTGGAGTAGCCATGTGGCTCAAACTGAAGGTGGCCCTAAGATCAAGCATTTGGGATTGGACATATGATGTCATCCTGTGCAATCTCTGCCACAGCAGGCTAGAAACTGAGGCCCAGAACAAAAGATGGGCTGGCTTTGACTGCTTCTGTGTTCATGTATGCCATCTCACAGAAAGATATGTAATTACTTGATAAATGGTATTGTAGTCCGCCATATTTCTTTTGCCCTGGTAATAAATAATGGGAACATTAAAACATTCTGGGTTTGGGGACCAGTACTTTCCTTGGTGTGGGTGGTAGAACCAAGCACACTTTGTAATAGCTAGAAGAAAATATTTGGGAACATCATCTTCCTCTGAGTTATAATCTTGCGGATCAGCTGATCAGGGCCCAGGGTGTCCTGGAGTTCTGATGTCACAGTATATCTGTGGAGGGATAGCAACCTAAGTCATTTAGAACTGAGAAGATTTGGTCATGCTACAAAGTCCGATACTGGCTTTCAGGAGGAACTCAGTGTTTGAAAGGGCCACATACAAATTGTGTCCCTTGTTAGTCATGTAGTCACAGGATTTGATACCCTGAAGCAAGAGATGAGGCTAAGGGTGTAGTTATCCTCAAAGAAGACCTTGATCAATTGTTTTCATCTTAGGAACAAGACCTGTTGTGGGATAATGCTCTTGTATACAGTAAATATTTGTCACTTGTATTAGTTTAATAAAATGCTGATTGGCCAGTAGCTAGGTAGGAAGTATAGGCAGGGTGACCAGACTAAGAGAATTCTGGGAAGAGGAAAGGCTAGAGAGGCAGTCACAAGTCAGACACAGAGGAAGCAAGATGAGAATGCCTCACTGAAAAAAGATACCAAGCCACGTGGCTAAACATAGACAAGAATTATGGGTTAATTTAAGTTGTAAAAACTAGTTAATAATAAGCCTGAGCTAATAGGCCAACCAGTTTATAATTAATATAAACCTCTGTGTATTTCTTTGGGATTAAACAGCTACAGGAGTGGGTGGGACAGAAACTTCCATGTACAAAGACCATTTAAAACTAGTAAAACTTAATTGTCTAAATGTCAAGTAAAAACTTGACATTACCAAGATCAGGTACTGGCTTCTTGTGTGGTGGGCCAGCAAGATGTCTCAGCAGGTAAAGGGCTCTGCTGCCAGGCCTGAGGACTTGAGTTAGATCGTGGGACCCACACAGTAGAAGGAAAGAGCTGACTCCCCCAAGTTATCCAAGTATCCTTCCACATATGTGGTATGTCATGCTTACACGCACACGTGTGCAAACACACATATCATAAAAACAAAATGTACTAAAAATGTAAAGGGCTTGCCATACAAACAGGAAAGCTTGAGTCCATGTTCCAGAATCCTTGCATAAAGCCAGGCATGATGACGTAAACTTGTAATCCCAGTGCCGGGTAGGCAGAGACAGGCAGACCCCTATGGCTCCCTTGCCAGCCATTCTGCCTAATCAGCAAGTTCTAGGCCAAGAGTGACCCTGGCTCAGAAAACGATATCAGGCGGCTCTTGAGGAATAATAATACCCTAGACTGACCTCTACCTCGACTTATGTTCATGAGGGCATCCGTGCACACACACACACACACACACACACACACACACACACACACACACACACAATTAAAATTGAACAACCTCCCTCTCTCCAAGGGGAGAGATAAAATAGCATTACATTTTGTGGCTTGACTGTTCCCATCCCAAACAGTGTGCAACACTAATTGAGGTCCCGTTTTTCCTACTCTGTCTTTTAGGCTATTGTTAGCCATGCTAGAGAATCACTGAGTGTGTTTTCATCCAGACACGATGCGACTTCAGCCTCGGGGATCTACTTTAGCGGCTAATATACAGTCACTTACTGCTTGGTGACAGAAGTCTGTGTAATAATGTATGCGTTCTGAGTTTGACATTTTATATCATGAGAAACATACTGGGCCTGCCTCGGAGGCTGTCTTGATTTAGGGTCATTCCTTCTTGCCAACTTTCCAAGACTCTGTCCTTGCCTTGTTACAGGAGTATCCTGTGCTCTAATCAGAGAGAGGTTAGGGGACAGTCCCACCTTCTTCCTGCCATTGCAAAGCCCTAGGTCTCTTTGCTCTCCTTCCCCTGACTTCCTAAATGAGAGATAAATCTTAGGATCTTAGAGTGTTGTTTTATAGTGCTCATATATATGTTCTTAAATAGATATAATATCATATAATGGAATCACCTTGGGCTATGAAAGTAAGCCAGTCATTGCTCTGTATAAGACACTCAAACTCTGATAATTTCCTGTCTCTGAAGGAGAGACATTCTACCTCATAAGCCTGTTGTGAAGTATAAAGGCAATTGGCACCAACTAGACACCCAGTAAAAGGCAGCCTGCTCCAGGGTCTGCACACAGTGAGATCCTGTAGAACAGCCAGCAAAGAGACTAGCCAGTGGTTTTTACACAGACTTTACCTGAGGTGTCCTGGGTAAACACCTGTCCCAGATGGATCTCTCGATAAGGACACCTTCATCCAGGACACTGACGCGGTGCAGAGAAATAAACAGAGCAGTTGAAATAAGGAGGTCATGCCATCAACTATCCCAGCATACTTAGCCCAGGGCCTCTTAAATTCAAAGACAATTGCATGGGGGTCCTCTCTGCACTGGCCTCTAGCATCCAACAATCCCCCCCCCCACACACACACGCATACAGACACCATACCATTCTTCAACTGAAGCCCAAACTCATGATGGGAGTCACTGAATAAAAATGTTCCAGTCCAGTACTGGGGTTGGCCTGAGCCAGCAGCTCAGGAACCTGCTGATCCTCCCACTTCTCACTGTACAATTGTCTCATGTGTAAGTGAGCTGCTAAATTGCTGTCACCATCTTCTTCCACTACTGGTTTGTAAGACTTGCAAAGATGCTAGCGTACACCACTTTCTCAAGGCTGGGCCCAAGGCCCTTTATTACCCATTTTAGTTGAGTTGTGCGGATGCATCTAGAGTAAACCTAGGCTAATTTCTAATCATACTGGAAAACCAAAAAGAGATCTAGAAAATTGACTTCACCACTCTGACCTGATCATTACATACGATGTACACGCATTGAAGTCTCAGTGTGGCAGGCAAAATACGCACAGCTCTTACATATTAGTTAAGTATGAAAAATTTTTTTTTTAAAGAAAACAGAAAAATTAGGTACGAGGCATAAAAAATCCTAAACAAAAACTAGAAACATGGAAAGGAACACGGGAAAAAAAAACCCAAAAACCGTAAGTTATTGTGTTTGAATATAGGGTTCTAGGAAATATCTGTCTCTTTACTACCGGGCGGTGGTGGTGTGCGCCTTTAATCCCAGCACTCAGGAGGCAGAGGCAGGAGAATCTCTGTGAGTTTGAGGCCTGCCTGGTCTACAAGAGCTAGATCCAGGACAGACTCTAAAACTACAGCTAAACCCCGTCTCGAAAAAGCAAATAAACAAAAACTACCTAAATTGTGGTACAATCTTTTATCTTTTTAGGATTGGCAAAATGCCACTGAGAGTGGCCAGCACCAGTCTTCCCAAAGACGTAAGACAAATATCAAACAAACAAACAAAAATGAACCCCATAACAGTTTAAGGCCCACTGCCTTATCCTTTTGGCTCTGCTCTTCGGTGCTGTGGATGGCCACGGAGTTGTGACACCACATGCCAGGATAGTCAACGGGCTCACATAATGTGACAACTGGCAGAGAAACCACACAGCTTTCCTTGCAAATTAATGTGTGATGTTTGGAATAACAGATGTTTATATTCTGATGGGGAGACGCCACAGAAGTAGAAGGGAGAGCTGATGAGTTCAAAGGAAGACTCAGAATCTGAACCACTTAGACAGACCAGGAAGAGGAAGAGTTCGCTCCAACAAGACCTGCAACAGACATTCATGGCAAAGCTCTCATCTTACGGCTTTATTGCTGTGAAGAGACGCCATGACCATGGCGGCTCTTACAAAGGAAAGTATTCATTTGGGGCTGGGTTCCAGTTATTATCATGCCAGGAAGCATAGTGGCACACAGGCAGAAGTGGTACTGGGGTTCTACATCTGGGCCCGCAGGCAACAGGAAGAAAGCGATTCTGGGCCTGGTTTGAACTTCTGAAATCTCAAAGCCCACTCCCAGTGACACACCTCCTCCTATGAGGCCACACCTCCTATAAGTGACACTCACTATTACCTTTTGGGGGCCACTTTTATTCAAACCACCACAGCTCTACACTTGGATAAAAAAAGAAAGCATCAGCCTAACCTCTGGAGTCAGACATCTTAACAGGAACAAGAAGCGCAGAGTTCGGCTCTTACTGACACAGGTTCAGGAGGAATGCGCAGTATGGGCAGTATGTGAACTGCCCAAGACGGAAAAACAGCTCAATTCCTCTTCTAGCGTGAGGACGGTGACTAACAGTGGCCTCCCTACAATACACACTCAGAACTCGGGGGAAATGTGAGGACAAGGAGTCCCCCCAGGAACGTGAGTCGCACCTGGAAGGGAACCCTCATAGGGGCGTAAGCAGCCGGCGCTCTCTCACCCTGCCCTTCTAACCCTCTATTTCCACACAGGCAGAGTTCATAACCTGGATCACGTGGACTCTGCGCATCCAGGACTGGCTGTCAAGGAGCCTACGGACCCTCTAAATGTAACATACCTACTTCCTCCCAGGAATGTTTACAAAAATCAGTGCTCAAGGCTGGCAAGATGGCTCAACAGTTAAGCATACTGGTGCCTCTTCCGGAAGACACAGGTTTGATTCCCAGCACTATGCAGAGACTCACAACAGCCTCCAACTCGGCTTCCACAGACTCCAACATCCTCTGCTGGTGTTCACAGACATTGCCTCGAAGCAGTGCACAACACCCATACACACAAAATAAAATAAAAATTTAAAAACCAGTGTTCTGGGCCCCTGGGTGTCAAAGAAGTCATTGCCAACCCCAAAGACACAGTGAACTGGTGTTCAAACAATTGTCTGGGCCACATGACACTTTTGGCTGTCCTCCCAGGCTTTCACTTAGCCAAAAAGGGACCTCGATGGTGTTCTTTTTCATATAACAAAAAGTACTTTGTTTTTCAAGACAGGGTTTCTCCTTAGCTTTGGAACCTGTCCCGGAACTCACTCTGTAGACCAGGCTGACCTCGAACTCACAGAAATCCATCTGCCTCTGCTTCTCAAGTGCTAGGATTAAAGACGTGCGCCACCACCGCCTGGCACTTTTTATGTACTTTCAATATACAAAATTTCCCAGGAACACAACCATTGCATACCCTGTTTTACTTGAAATTTGGCTGAGAGTTATTCTCCGTTCTGGAAAAGCATTGTCATTGACGACGGTGCTATTTATCTCCTGGGAGGTGAGGTTGTCCCACTCCATACTCCCATCCCATACTCCCAACAGCTCTGCGGCTGGGAAAGCCTTGAGAATCTCCACATTTGAGTAAATACAGCCCTTGGCTGAAGAGCTAAGTCTAAAGAAAGAGCATCAACTACAGACAACTGAACAGTTTTCCCATAAATTAAAATTTATTATAACCTGGTGCGGATTCGGATCTTCCACGGTTGTCACGATGGGGAATAGAACCATAGAAGTCACCGTATATTCGTGTTTCCTTTATAAGTAGATCTACTTTCAATGTTTTTGATTATATTTCTTCCTTTCCCTCGCTTTCTTCCTTCTCTGTCTTCTTTTTTCAGCGATGTGTCTGGGTGGGGTGTTTGACCAAAGCTCTTTACTTCAGAATACAGCAGGAGGGTGTCACAGAACATTTATTTTGATTAGAGCGAGTTGGCGCTGCTGCTGCTGCTGCTGAGAACCGCTGGTGGGGGTGGGGCAAATGTGAGCTAGAGTTTCAAGTTTCCAATCTCCAATGACAGTGGTCTCACCAGAATATCCAGGACCAAGGTTTGTGCAGTGGTCGGGGCACCTCAGAAACCAAGCGTCATGAATACAATCTCACAAACCCTCGGCACCCTCTTCTGCCAAAACAGAGTTGTTTTCCCCAATCCCAGGGACAACAATCACCTCCAAGGCCCCCGCTGTCCCTGCGCTAGCCCTCCTGGGTTGCTGACCACAGCGGGCCTGACTCAGCCAGACATCAGGAGCCACAGTGGGTTCCGACTCTGGCCCCCAGCACCCTGTCCGGTCGCGGTGGTCCCCAGCATCAGCGGGCCACAGTGGTCTCTGACTTCCTCATACTCATGTGTGTGTGGGTTTTTTTTTTTTAATTGTAAATCATTACTCTGCTCAGCTCAGTCACCAGGCACACCGTGTTTAATAAATTAGCTTAATCTACCCCGCAAGTGGTTTGTGAGTGCCCTGCTTCCTCTGCTTAAGGAAAGCATTTGTATCCGCCCTGTGCCGGGCTGGCTGCAGCTGCCCAGGGCCTCACGGATGGAGCTTCAGCCTGGGGCCTGGGGCACTCTGTGGCCCTGGTGGCCTCTTTGTCCCCAGCAGGCGAGCCACCAGCTTCCAGACCGGCCTGGGCCCTGGCACATTCCACACTTCCAAAGGGGCCTATTTAATGGCTCCCCGCGAAATAATAACTCATTATGTCACCAGGAAAGAAGAAAGGGAGTTAAGTGTCTTGATGGGATTAGAGGAAAACCCCGCAGAGATGATTTAGGGGCCGTGATAATTCATTTAATAGGGGCCTGGGGCAAATTGCTAGACAGGGAAATGGAACTGAAGCGGCTAGAAAGGGCGCCGGGCAGGCTGTGTGGGAGAGCTGGCTTCATTAGCAATATTTAAGAGATTTCATTTCGGAAGGAGCCATAAACTGCAGTACTATTTTATCCACCTGGTTTGGTGGTCTTTAGCTTTCCCCGGCATGAATATTAAATCTGAAATGGCCCTACAGAAACACATTGTGGAAAGGGCTCTTTGGGCTGTTATTTGTATGGTTGGTTTAGTTTCTCGTTTGTTAACCTTTTAAAATGAATATCATTGAAAACGAATGGCTGTGCAACCCGAGCTTGCAGAGATTAGGGGAAGAACAATGCATCAGGATCGGTTGTTAGGAAACTGGTATAGGGCTGAAGTTTTTATTGATGGGGATACAAAAGGCACAGAGAGTGAGTTCGTAAATGGCAAACGACTTTGACAACCCTCCACTGCCGCGCAGCTTTTGTGAAGTTGTCCCGTTCAAAGCCACCTACCCCAGCCTGGAAGAGACCACAGAACAGGGGACACAGATGGTACCTGCTTCCTCACAGACACACTGAGGGACACACACACACTGTCGGGAAGTGTTGCTTGGACAGAGTAGTCCACTTTCAGAGAGCCCAAGGTAATCTTCATTGGACTGGAAAACCACTCCCTTCTTATGAATATGCGTTGCCCAGAGCTTCATAAACCCCAAAAGTTGAGAATTATTCTCATGACAACTAAAAAGGAAACAATAATATGTGATCACTTCTGATTGTGTGCCCTTTTGGTGTGTACGGTGACTGTCCCATACATTACCTACCTGCCACCAATATGGAAAGTCCTTCTGGGAAATGTCCCAGGGAACACAACCTCCTCTCCGCGTCCCAAACACTTGCCTGTCCTGACACTCATCCAGAACTCCCAAATTTGCAAACTAAATGTTATCACTGATTTCCTCTTCTTTTGAAAAGAAAAACTATCCCAGAGAGGATGCATTTTTTTTTTTTAATCACAGCTGCACTCTGTTAATTCAGCACAACTGGCTAGTCTCTATCACACAGCTGCTTCAGCCACACAGAATACAGAAGGTGCATAATTAATATGTTCTTTAAAAGATGTCCTTAATCAAAAAAGACACTAACTATATGTAAAATTATTCACTTACAAATAGTGGTTTGTGCAATTTTTCGCAATGACAATTAAAGTTGGTAGCTAAATATATTTTTCTAATATAGCAAAACTTAGCAACTGTCTTTTGTAAGGCACATCAAGGGGGACCAACATTCATGCTGGTGTCCTTATTGATATGCCACCATCTCGTAGGAAAGATGTGATATCTTATACAGTTTTGTAAACTACTTTGAAATATGTAAGATCTACTTCAAACACAATAAAGCTTGCTAATGTTTTCTGTGAACAGATATTACTTAAGGCTGGCTTATATTCCCTTCAGGGCCTCCTTTCCAACCCCTGGCCCTCAAGCTTTTCTTGGGACTGGCCATTGGGGGAAAGCAACCTGATTTCACTAGCAGCTGGACCACCTTCTGAGCAAGGATCACCTTGCACATAAAAACTTGCTTTTCCAGCTTGCTTCCTCCCAACAAAGGTATTCTAAGCTATCCAAGCACTTCCTGCTTTTGCTTTGCCCGAAACCAAATGTCTATCGTAGAACCAACACTTAGGACTGTCAGTAGCCACATGCTAGGAGAAAACCAGAAGCTTCAGCAGACAGCAGCCCGCAGTCCTCAGCTCTGCGTTGGAGGAAAAGAAAGGACCTTCTTTTCCCATTTCTCTCCTTTACACAGTCTCCACATCAGCCATGGCCACAGCTCACAGACCCATGCTGGTCAGCTGCGGCCACAGCTCACAGACCCATGCTGGTCAGCCATGGCCACAGCTCACAGACCCATGCTGGTCAGCCATGATCACAGCTCACAGACCCATGCTGGTCAGCCATGATCACAGCTCACAGACCCATGCTAGTCAGCCATGATCACAGCTCACAGACCCATGCTGGTCAGCCATGGCATAGCTCACAGACCCACGCTGGTCAAGCACGACCACAGCTCCCAGACGCACTCTGGGAAGTCTTAACTCTCAACAGACGCTGTAAATTTAAACAGTCACAAGCACAGTCAATAGAATGTCATCAGTCAGCCAGAACCCAGAGTGTGAATAAGTGACCAGGAAGAGGAAGTCATGAGTGCAGGGACTAAGACTTAGCCTGCTCAGAACCCAGCTGACAACCATCACCAGACGAGACCCACATCCTTTACCAATGCAAGAGAGGAACACGGCAGGGTGTACCTGTGAACATGGTAGAGGTAGAATACAGTCAATAAACTGGAAGTCCCCTTCCAGAAGTGTGTTCTTACTACCAAAAGGAGTAGGTGAAACAGAGCAGATACATGGAGGGGGGGGCGGGGCGAACAGATCTCTCTCTCTCATTTAATAACAATGTTTGAAATACTTTACGCCATTTCTGAAGAGCACATCATTTAAAAAGAACAGACCATTCATGTCAATCAACTAGAAAAACAACCCAGGACTGCGAACAAACACGCCTGCGCCATTTCACTGGTTTGCACCTTGGTACAACTGCACTGCTTCCATAATGCAAGTAAAATACCTCACACCATAGTAAGATATGTTCATATCAGCTGGGCGGCAGTTTATATCATCCCAGCACTCAAGAGGCAGAGGCTAATGGATCTCTGTGAGTTTGAAGCCAGCCTGGTCTACAGAGTGAGTTCCAGGACAGCCAGGGCTACACAGAGAAACCCTGTCTCAAAAAACAAACAAAAGAAACAAAACATATATATACACACATGTATATTACATATACATATACATGCACATACATACATACGCACACATACATATGTATGCGCTGACACTGTAAGCTGGCCTCAGCTTTGTGGAAAGTGCTTTAGTAACACAGAGCTGAAGTGTTCATCCATTGAATTCAGGAAGTCCATCCCTGAGACTAGATCCTGAAGAAAAGATCCAAAATGCAAAGACTTAAGAGAGAAGGTGTAAACAAGAGAGCATATAACCATCCAACTAATAGAACACAGTGGTTCTGAAATCACAAAGGAGTTTAACAAGCCCGTGCTCAACTTTGGACAGCGTTAAAAAGATTATCTGCACACTGATTTATTGTTCGTCCACATTTTGTTAGGTTTTCCACAATGAGGATATATTATTTTTATAATTAGTAAAAAGATGCATTTTCATATTTTACATTCTATATCAGCATATTATTAATTTCTTTAATAGAATAAGCTGGGTAAGTCGAAATCATTGTTTCCTCTAAATGCCCACATGAAATGAATTGGTGTGTGTCTCTTCGTTCTTGCCAAGTGTCGCTCAGCTTCTTAACTCCTCTAGTCAACTGGTAAAGCCATATTTTGGTACAATGGAGCCTGACCTTTTGTGAGCCCCTGCACTTAAAAATACTGTGTGTTTTGGTTAAAGTATCCACGTTGGTCGATGATAAGTCCACATTCCATCTTGGCTGTGCCCACACTTAGCACGGAAACACACGTATTTATTTTACTGACCTCGCCACCCTCAAATGAAAGCACACACGTACGAACTCCACTGCTGCGCCCAAGCCATGCCATTGCCGGCGAATCCTGTTTGTCGCAATAGGCTGTGCATAAATTTGACTGCTAATTCTTTTCCTTTTTCTTTAAAACTAGGTCAAGTGGCTGTCCCTATAGCACCATCAGTATAGTCAATAAAAATCAAGGATATCTTGTGTTTGAAACATACATTATAAATAGATGTATAGACAGGGCAGATATTGAGAAAAGAAATGGTAAAGATTATGAATATTAAGATTTATATTAATCTATAAGCCTATTAAAGTACAGTAAAACCTGTCCTTCAGACCACCTTTTTAAAGATATCACCACCCTGATGGGACCACTAAATTTCGGGCCAAATTATTTTCCCATAAAGAACAATGAAAAGAAAATGATTATATTAAGACTTGTTCTACTATGGTTTCTTTTCATTGTTCCGCCAAAAATGATTCCAAACAGTAAAATAACATTGATTTTGACCTTGTTAATGAACCTGAAGAACTTCGTGGAATACTCAAATACTGATTTCCAATTTTAACAGGAAAAGAAACGAACCCTCTGCCTCCCGTTTTCTTGAAAAGGCGAGCGGCAGGTGGGGGTGGCTTCATTGGTATGCCGCAGACACGCTCATCCTGATATTGCTAATGTTCCATAAGGCTCGTCCTGTGGATTTTCCTTTGTGCCAAGAGCTGGAGATGATTGTACGATT
The DNA here is from genome assembly GCF_037038515.1 of Microtus pennsylvanicus. Classification (NCBI taxonomy): domain Eukaryota; kingdom Metazoa; phylum Chordata; class Mammalia; order Rodentia; family Cricetidae; genus Microtus; species Microtus pennsylvanicus. Next base: position 56,144,793 of record NC_134584.1, read on the forward strand.
TGTAAAGTACCAGAGAAGCCTTCAAGCCGAGAAACTGATTACATTTCTCTTTGGTCACAAAGATTCTCGTATTCAATATTACTGAGGCGATTTTCAGGTTTCTGAAATGCCATTCTCTCTAAGGGAACAACTCTCTCTCTTTCCTTTGGCCTTTTCAGGTCTTCCTGTGGCTCTAACTGGCTTTTCACACAAACAAAACTGCCATGCGATCCCAGCTCCTGGCCCTCCTTGAGGTGGCCCTCGCCTTTCGAATGAGTTTCTTCCAGCTTATTCTTGTGAGTTAGAAGTAGCACAAGTCCCAGCCACCCTTCCACCCTACCTCCAAGGCGGGTCCCTGGACAAGTCCTTAAAGTCTTGCTGCCGCTGCCGCCTCCTAAGAACACAGCACAGTGGTTTATCTCATTCTCCCCAATGCCACCCACTTGATTCCGGAATCCAGCCTTAGCATTAACATTGCCTTCCTTGCTCTTACTATTACAAGGAGCACACTCCAGAAGGCACCAATAACAGCCATGCAAACACTAAACACCTATCCAGAGCCTGGAGAGAAAAAAAACCCTCAGATTCTACACTCCTAGGACTTGTGACCTGTGTATTCATGTGCCTCTGTTCATGAGCCCAGTCCTGAGTCCAGTGATCTGTGGTTAGCTCCCAGTTAACTGTGGTGGACCTGAACCCAGTTGTCAGTCTTGCCCCATGGTTACCCCAACTAGCTGCAGGTCACTTGCTTGCGCTCATGGTCTCTTGGAGCAAAGAGGGCCTTGGGGCTCAGGTCCAGGCCACCATGCTCATCTTAAGAAAAGGGGCTACTGAGGTCTGGAGGGTGGCCCTGGCAGATTGACACACATAGCCCCGAACTTTACGAGTACAAATCGTGAATGCTCATTCCTGTTTCTACAAAGAGGCTCACGTGATAAAAAAAAAAGACGCACATTTTAGCTCATTGCCTAGGACAGGAAATAGGAGGAGCTCAGATATAGTCTGAGCTTAAAGGTAAACCACAAACATTCACAATACAGTCTTCCCAACACTGGGATGTCAGAACAATAATGCTTCTTTTGGTAAGCAGGTTTTATATATATATATATATATATATATATATATATATATATATATATATATATTTCTCAGTTCGATATGGAGATGACGAAGCTTAAAGGTTAGGGAGTGAGATGTGGCATCTAGTACCCAGGTCTGAATCCCAGCTCCATAGTTTTCTAGCAATGTGACCTTTGGAGAGTCACTCAGCCCCTCTGGACTCCGGTTTCTTTCTCTGTAAAATGGGGCCCATAATGCCAATGGTTTCCCTGAGCTACCCAAGAGCAGAAGTGTCACTGTGTGCCAGTGTGCAGCATTTACCAAAACACGTCACCTGCAGGAAGTGAATCCCACAGCTCTGAGCACCTCTATAAAGGGAAGAAACTAGGTGGAAAGGATAGGGGGTTGAACCAAGAGAAGTGACGGGGAGGGGAGGGGAGGAGAAGGGATGGAAGGTGTTGAGGGCAGAGGCTGAGTACTCTGCCTCTTGAATGAGACAGCTGTACGATGAGGCACAGATACCTGTGTGCACCCCCAGCCAAAGCATGGGGTGCCCACCAGCCCTCCCCCTCCCCACAGTCACCTCACTACATCCCCCCACTTTCTTCCCTCCCTGGGTCTGGGATTATAGGACTGCCGTGGCTCTCACTCTCTCCCCAGCTCCTTCAGGAAGCATGGAGGAAGCTCGTGTCTGAAAACCAGCAAGAGTCTGGATTCAAAGCCAGACTGTGCCTTCATTGATACTGTCACTTTCAGACCTGGCCTTGCCAGAGTGCGGAGGTGCTTCCTCCCCAGAGACCTTCCATCTTCCTGAGAGCCATCGTTCTGCAGATTTGGAGGCCACGCTTCCAAGGAGCTTACTGCCTCCTTGTTGTTGTTGGTTGTTTTGTTTTAAAGATACATATATGAGGGGTGTGTGTGTGTGTGTGTGTGTGTGTGTGTGTGTGTGTGTGTGTGTGTGTGTGTTCCTGCAAGTATGTATTGCATGCCTGGCGCCTATGGAGTCCAAAAGGAGAGCGTCGGGCTCCCTGGAACTTTAGTTACAGATAGCTGTGAGCTGCTGTGTTGATGCTGGGAACCTCGAGAAGAGTCACCAGGGCTCTCCACCTCAGATCCATCTCTCCAGCTCTCCTTATTTCTGTTAATTTTGTCCATTCCCCAACCCAAGTCACGCCCCCAAGCAAGTCGAACAGCTTCAGCTTTTTCATCAAATCCACAGAGAAAGAAAGAGAGTAGCAGTATGTCTGCCCCATTTGAGCTGTTTCTCTGCGGACAGGTTGACTTATTTTACATGCTCACCAATAAGACTGACAGTACTAGGCCACCAAGTGCCCTGTCCTGACTCTTTCTCTGACACTTAAAGACACTTCATTCTCAGCTGGATGGCGGTGGTGGCGCACGCCTTTAATCCCAGCACTCAGGAGGCAGAGGCAGGTGGATCTCTGAGTTAGAGGCTAGCCTGGTCTACAAGAGCTAGTTCCAGGACAGGCTCCAAAGCTACAAGAAACCTGTCTCAAACAAACAAACAAAAGGACAATGACAGGTATTAAGGTGTGAACAGAGGGACTGCAGAGCTAGCTCAGTTGGCAAAGAGCTTGCCTTGCAAGTGTAAGTGTCCAAGTTCAACCCCAAGAACCCAGGTGAACAAAGGTAGGTATGGGTGCCTCATGTCTGCAACCCCGTCTTTGGGGAGGGAGAGACAGAGGGACCCCTGGAGCTGGCTGGCCTGGCCACCCAGCCTAGTCTACTTGGTGAGTTTCAGACCAATGAGAAAGAAAAGTGGACATCACCCGAGGAATGACATCTGAGACTCTTCTCTACCACTGCCCCCCCCCCCCAGACACACCACACCATGCCCACGTGTATCTCAGAGGGGAAACCTGAGTCTCCAAAGACAGCCTGTTTTGCATTTCTCTAACCCTGATGTTGGCTAAAGGGCTTTCCTTCTCGGAGTCGGTGCACTCCTGAGCGTGGCTCCAACTAGAGAAACCGCCGGGATACCGATCTTAGGATCTCTGACTGGACAAATCCATCACATCTAATCTTCCCGTTGAAACAACCAGGAAACGGAGATTTTGAGAAGTGAGTCAGCTGAGGCCAACATAGTGGCCTGTCAGACCGTCCTGAGTGGCCTTTCTGGACTAGGTATTGGAAGCAGACCGGAAGACGGTGGCGACCTGGGCAACCAGCCCTCTGGAGAGTTTGAACTCTGGGCCAGTGTGAGCCCCCGCACTGGTGCTGATGCAGAGCTTGCCTGCGCCATGACTACCAGCATCTCACTCACTTGCTGCTGCTTTGTTAAGTGCTTTGGGAGTTCCCAGGTATAAAAGGTGCTGTATAAATCAATCACAGGAAACGCTGCGGCTGGCAGCTCAGAGCAGCTACAGTAAGCGGTGTCCGCGCAATCAATAGTCCCTCACTGAGAAGGGGAAAGATACCATTAAAAAGACATGCTCTTAGAAAAACTTCCCACAGGTCAGGGGGAGGATCCCCTTACCAAGAAGAGAGGCCGCTCCTGATATGCGCGCTCTCTCTCCACCCAGTGCTATTTAGGAAGGAAAGCAGGGATTACCGCTTAACGCATATTTTTTATTTAACCATGCAAGAACTCAAATTGATACACAATGTGTCTGGTGCATATTTCTTTGCAAGCTTGCTGCAAAAACAACTATTGGATTTTAAAATCCAGTCATAAAGAAAAATGAAATTAGGCCTACGGCACTTGGGTAGGAAAAAAGGAAGTTATTCCTACAAATTTCTTGCCAAAAAAAAGTTTGGAATAGAGTCTGCCTTTAATTATAGTTAAATATAAATAAAAATGTAGATGCCAGTGAACAGGCTCCTTGCTTACTCCTGTAGGAATTTCTTTTTTGTGGGGAGCAGGTTTTGAGACAAGATTTCTCTGTGTAGCTGTCCTGGCTGTCCTGGAGCTCACTTTTTGTAGACCAGGCTAGCCTCAAACTCACAGAAATCTGCCAGGCTTTGCCTCCCATATGCTGGGATTAAAGGTGTGTACTTCTACAGGAAGTTTGATTGAGATATTTTTGGTTTTCATCTTATTTCAGAAGTTGAAAATGTAATAAGTTGATAAAAATCATTTTACTTTTTTTGTGAACTCCTGATACTTCTTAAAAACACAATGTAGCAATTAAAGCAAGCAAGAGAGGGAGGGAGGCAAGCTCCTAGCACCTGTAATCCACAAACTATTTCTGTTAACTACAGGAAAATATTGTGGTTTTGTCAAAGTGGGAGACAAACAAACCATGTCGGCTGCTGAAGTTCTGCACCGGAATGGATAATTTGAGAAGAAAGCCTGTAAACAGTTTACCTAATGAAGTATGCCAGTGGCCTGATGGAATATTTTAAGTCACTCACCACCACCGCCTCCTCAAGTCTGTTCAAAAACTCTACTACTAAGAGTTCAAATTGCACTGGACATGATGTCACACATCTTTAACCCCAGCACTTGGGAGGCAGAGGCAGATGGATCTCTGTGAGTTTGAGACCAGCCTGATCTACACAGTGAGTTCCAGGACAGTTAAAGCTACTTAGGAAAACCTGTCTCAACCAAACAAACAAAAAAAGTTCAAATTGCCAAAGCATAAGTGATTACAAAACTTACACTTACACCAAATTGTCTAGGTCCTTCCATTCATGCTTACAATGCTAGAGCGTCTTTGGAATCCCAGGAGAGGCTGTTGGATGCTGACTTTGGTACGTCATGAGCATCTTTGGAATCCCAGGAGAGGCTGTTGGATGCTGACTTTGGTACGTCATGAGCATCTTTGGAATCCCAGGAGAGGCTGTTGGATGCTGACTTTGATACGTCATGAGTATCTTCTTAAGAGATTGTGCACAGTATCCCTTGCTTGCCTCAAGGAAACAATGTTTGGGGTGTTTGACTGTGTCCTGCTCAAGGTCACCCCAGAAGGTGGTCCCAGTGGTCCAGCTACACAACCCATGCATCCCAGCAGTCCTGTGACAGCTGGCTAGTTCACTGTACACCAAGTCCTTCTCTCCATAATGGTTATGGTTACCATCAACACACTTTCAGGTGTCCTCCAAATATATCCCAAATAACATTCCCCTCGCGGAGACTACCTCGGAGGAACTTCCCCTGTTTCTTGTCTTCATGCCCTCCTGCACACTCATTTCTGCTGTGAAACTCGAGTCAAGCTTCTTCTTCTTCTCCTTCTTCTTCTTCTTCTTCTTCTCCTTCTCCTTCTCCTTCTCCTTCTCCTTCTCCTTCTTCTTCTTCTTCTTCTTCTTCTTCTTCTTCTTCTTCTTCTTCTTCTTGAAACTTCCCGGTTACTTAAATGATAACTATTTGTGAAACCCTCAAGAACTTGGGATGAGGAGGAGAAAAGGAAATAGACCTGGTCCACATACACTATAGCATAGACTCCTGGGTTTCCAGGGCCTGGGAGACCCAGGTTTGGATTTAGAAATTTCCCTGGAATGACTAGCCTTTCCAAGGCTACCAGTCACTACCCAGGGGCTGACCAGAAATTTCAGGTTAAGTATTGGTTCAGTCATACCCAAAAGTCTGGGAGTTGTGGGGGAGGGTGTGGATCACCAATTGTTTTCTTGGATACTTTGGTTGGCTTCAGTTCACTAAGCTATGCCCATAGGTAGTTGTCTACTAGTTTAACTGCATTATGAGAGGTGTGCCCCAAAGGCAGCTATGGGAATGCCAAGAATGATTTGTGTACAGATAATCTGTAACCTTGTGCAGAATTCCTTAAAAAACCTATCACATATTATTTTTCTTCTGCAAGTTAGGCTCTTCCTTGGCTACAGATTGTGCTGCGAGCCAGGGTGAATGAAGTATGACCAACTCCACTCTGTCTGGCAATCCTGCCCCGCTTTCTCCGTGAAGCATCACTACATGCTGGTCGGGATCTCGCTCTGAGGCGGATTGCTTGCTTAGCATGTTCAGGGTCATGGGTTCGAGTCCCAGCACCAAGGAATAAATCAATCATCAGGGTTTAAGTAACCAGTTCTTTCTGCGCTGTGGGTCAAATTCAGGGCCTTGAACATACCAGAGGAGTGCTCTACCTCTGAGCCACACCTCAACACCTGTGCCAGAAGAGCTATTGGTGTTTATGGATGCCTGGATAATTAATATCCAGTAGAGCCCCCAAAAAAGACGTATTTTTTTCTTGTATAAATTCAATAGTTATAATCTGATTGAGAAAATTATTATATAAGAAATAAATATGTGGCCGGGCGGTGGTGGCGCACGCCTTTAATCCCAGCACTCGGGAGGCAGAGGCAGGCAGATCTCTGGGGGTTTGAGGCCAGCCTGGTCTACAAGAGCTAGTGCCAGGACAGGCTCCAAAGCTACAGAGAAACCCTGTCTCGGAAAAACTAAAAAAAAAAAAAGAAAAAGAAAAAAAGAAATATGTATGTGTCTTTAAGTAAGAACTGTAACACACCTGAGCCTCAGTTTCTCCCTCTGTAAATAGGACCGAGGAGAGGGCTTGGCATATCCACATTTTCTTCAAGTTAGAGAAGTCAGCAGAGCAAGTTCTACAAACTAGAACAGAATTAACACGATGTTTCCAGCCTGAATTCTAACCCTTGCCATAACAATAGATTAGTTTTCCAGGAAATTTAAAACCCACAATCCACTTGTGACGTTTTGGTTAATTACTGTTCTCGTGTAGAACCTTAACTCAAAGTGGACGCTGCAGTCAGCAGTTTGAATGAGCTTAGAATTGGATGTGCTTTGCTCGTCTAGCATGTTCTTAGTAACATCTTGGGGATTTCCTTACATCGGGTCCGGCAGAACTAAAAGTGTTGTTCATCCAACCATTCTTAAGGCAATGCATGGGCTTTCTGTGACCACTCATTCCAATTCTCAACACCGAAACTTATGTCATCCTCTTATCCAAATACGTAGAAGAGCATATTCTGAAAAGACATTCAATGGAGCATGGCACAGAAGTCTAAATATGGCGAAAGGTGGGGGAGGGCCATTTTGAAGAATTCAAGGTTACACTCAGGCCACAAAGCTTTCCTTGCTTGGTCATGAAGAGCCCATCCCATCGAAGAAAACGATTTCAGGATTCGGGAGAAGTAAGTGGCTGCCGGAGCCAAGCACATTCCAGCGTGATGTACGAAGCATTCGTTGTGTGTATAGGAAAATCATAAACCCTAAGCTTTAGAGAGAGTTGTGCAATTGACAATCAAATGGAGCTTAAAGGGAATTACAAGGTTTTCAACTAAAGTCCTGAAATAAAGAAAGTAATATTTTACGGCAAAAAAAATTGCAAATGTCAAGTTTAAATCACACACTTTGCACCATTGAGCCACTAGCTACTTCTCTAGGCTCCTTCAGTTCTAACACAGAGAAAGAGCAACTTTCATGCTCAATAAACCTTAAGAACTTTAGAAATACATTTAGGAACATAATTCATGTATTTGTGGCTTCCCCCGCCCTATGTGGCTAATTGTAGGGAAACATGAGCGAGCTCGGTTGCTTCTTGACCTCTTCTCCCATTTGCTTGCTTATTTATGAGTTCTCGTGCTTTTGTTTTTTAATAGGGCTGACACTAATTCAGTCATAAGAGACCAAATCAACATGGAAAAGCCTTCCGAATATGGGGGCTGCCTTCTCTGTTGTGTCCTGGCGTCAGCCAGTTCTAGCTGGGCTTTGGGAAACTCCAGGGCAAAGGAACCTACCAGGCAGTCACCAACCAGCAGCCCCCACCAAAAGCTGGAACCCAGCTGCCCAATTCAGTCGCTCCTGTCCAAAGCCAGACAGGTGGCGACCCAGATTGGATCTGCTGTTGTGGGAATGATTTGATTCACAAACAGGGTTATTAAATTTTATATGGAGACAGGCGAAAGTCACAAGATCCTGGAGAGAAGGACCTGATTCACATAAATTTATCTTAATAGCTGTGAATTTGGGAGCATAAAGCAGAAAAAAAATTAATGGAAAGGCATTTCACCTCCTCCGTCTGCCTGCTCCCCTCCACTCCTATGCACATAATATGCCCGCGCGCACACATAGATCAACACCCGCCACACCATCCGCCCTGAGCAGGAGGAACCCGACACATTGATCCGAGCCTGTTTTGACATATAAACTCCAATTTGGCCCCAAGTCACCGAGAGTGGACATTGCCACCAATGGCTCTGACACCAGGTTATTTGTTGTTGCTGTTCGCTGTCCCTGTTTGCACATTAATCCAGTGACAATTAGGTGTCAGCGAGCGTTGTTTCTGCTTAGCTGATAGCCTTGGGCTCTGCGCTTGAAACCCTAATCAGGAGTGTAAACTCTGCTATATTTCAATTTGGAGAAGCGCTCTTCCGCTAAGAGGCCCCTGGCACTGCGATAAATAAAACGCCTATTTACTCTATTGCCACACTTAGACATCTAATGCACTTACTACCAGCCCCCTAATCATAGCCTACAGTTAAAACCGCCTATAAATCACTCCGTTCTCATCCTGCACATTAGTGAAGCCATTTTCCCCAAACCCCACAATGAGCACTGTTTCCTTTTCTTGTTAGTCAAAAGCTAGATGATTTTTATTAGGTTAAAGACGAGTTCACAGATGGTAAATCGCACGGAGAGAAATGAGCTGGAGAGCTACGCTGCGCCTAGGCGGGGCGTGGGTGGGAGGTGGTCCCCGAACCCGGGGCCAAGGGACGCCCCGGGGGCGCCGCGGGAGTCGTCCTGCATCCGGCGGGTCGTCAGGGCCCAGTCTTCCCCTTCAGCACTACCGGCACGCCCTGAACCAGCCAAACCCGCCGGGCCCCCCTCGCTCTGGCCTTGCAGATCTCCCACCACCGCCCGCCCGCTGGGAGGGCTGGGAAGGCGAGGGCCCCTATGCGGCCCGGCTCTGTGAGGTCCCCAGGGACCCGGCGCAACAAAAGCCCGGCCCGCAGCTCCTGCTCCTGGCCCTTCCTTTTCAATTCTCCCCCGATCTCAGGTGGAATTAAGAGGATTAAAGAGGCGAGTAAATGAGGCGAGTGTGCAAAATGACTCCTTTCTGAACCAAACGGCATGCTCCGTGCTGGGGAAATGAGATGCACATTTAAATCGCATCCATCCACCGCCTGCGGCCACCGCCATGTACCTGCCTACTTAGCCCAAGGGTTAATTAATTGAGGCTTCAATGCACTATTGCAAGAGCATTATTGCATTTGATACTCTACATCTGTGATTTAAAACTCTTTCAGTCCCTTGTCAGCAAGGGAGGGTTTTTAACTAGGAAATTAGCATTCAGATAAGGGAACGCTCTATTTGCTTCTGAAAGGAAGGAAATATTAAGGATGCTGGTGCACAAACCGGGCTGTCATATCCTGTCCCATCCTGGAGGGAGCGCGAGGGCCCGGCTCCCGCGGGAGCACCGGTGCCTGGGGCCCAGCTTTGAGCAACCTATGCCTGCACAGTGGGTGGGCAGGAGGGGAACCCGCAGCCTGCAGGACCCTACTCCTCGCAACCTCCTCCAACCTGCTGGGGCGTGTTTGCCTCTGCAAAGTCTGATAATATATTTTCTCCCCACTTCTTAGGAGCCGATTCTCCTTAAAATGCATTGCCACATTACCTCAAATGTTGGCTTTCTGACTCCCCGGCAGGGTTCAGATGAGGAAGTAACCCAGTTTAGGAAGGGAAGATGAGAAGTAAACATTGCAACAGAATTCTGATGACGTTCCAAGCAAAGAAGGACGAAGACTGCTATTATTCTTATTTCTGCGTTGGCTTGAAGTGGCAGGCCACCCGCAAATACAAAGAACCTGCGAAAACTAATGATGGACCAATCTATGTTCTGGTCCAAAACTAGTTAGACTCTTATAACCTAATCACACAGTAATATCAGCAGCAGACACAGTTTCCATGCAAAACCCAAACAGGGTTAGGTTTTGAAATCAAGGGCAAAAGCATAAGAAAGGGAACAGCAGCAATAAAACTGTCCACCACTGGGCAGCAAGGGCTTCCCTTCCCCAGCCTCTTCATGGCCAGTGGAATTTGGAAGACTTGGGATCCTTTAGTACTAAAACCCCCTGCCAAGTGCAAGGAGCTGGGACTTCTTGTCTTCTGAAACTCATGGGCCCTTCGCCCAATTAGGGGAAATTACATCACCTCCTGTGGGTTTTACCCAAGTCAGCAGTCAGCCTTGGCCGTTTCATCAAACCTAAACCTGGGAACTGCTTTTGACGGGGCCCATGAGACCACCTGTTACCCATGTCATCTCTTTGCAGATGCTCTCAACCCCGCTGTGATCATGGTCTCCTGGCTATCTCTTCTCAGCATCATTAAAAGAAGAAGGACAGGGCAAAGTTGTCAATAAAAATAAATAATAGCCGGACTGTGTATTTGCCTTTGATTTCTTGGCTATTTCAATTTAGCCACAGTGCCAGCTATTCAGTTGCTTTGGTCTATGTTGTTCCTAAGAACTGAGTGCTCTTTAAGCTTGTTACATGCATAGTGTGTCAAGTACTTGTACCCAGGCGATCCAGCATTGCCTCATTGGGGGCAGTCACTTCTCTGCAGCCACAAGCGGCGAGACTTGAGACTTTCCGTTATTTGAACACTGTTTGATATAATCCTTCAGAAGTAGGAAAATCTTAACTTGGTTTTCCATGTACTTTAAGCCATATTTTTTTTTCCGACTTGGCTCACATTGGGCCTTTCGGGAAGGATTTTCGCTGGGACATCAAGATCTTCAAAGCAGTAGACCACCACAGGAAGAGCACCCCGCGTTTGGGAAGAAAAGAAACACACACGTAAGCTCTGAGAGTTGATCGTATGAAATGGTGAAATTATGGATCTATATGCTCGGCATGTGGGCTTGGTGGACATTCAGTGGCATGAATCTTCTGAGTTTACCTGCTTTCGTGAGGGGAGAGCTGTGCATTTGAAGCTTCTCAGAGGACCAAAGGCCAGCGCCTGGTACTGCGGAAGAAACATGGAGCTAAGAACCAAATGGCTTGATTATGATGCACATAATTTGAGCATCTTTCCTGGGGGTGGAGTCAGTCATTGTGCACCGGGAAAGCAAGTTCTGTCCAAAATATAATAAAGCAGAAGATGCAGGCGACATTCATCTTAGGAAACTGGTACCCAGCCAAAGTTTCCCTCAGTGAGAGAATGACACCAAATGTCCGAGGTGGCAGAGAATCAAAATGAGCTATAAGATGTCTCTAGTTTACGCTCCGGTCCTTACTCCTTCCCACTTCGAGGAAGTCACCTTCTCTATTTGGGTCACGATCATAGACCCCAATGACAGTCTCAGATGTCCATTTCATAGGGCGAAGGAAAGGAAGAACAGATTCTTCTTCATCACGACAGAACATTCTTAATGGAAAGAAAGATGGTGCCCTGGTGCCTCACTGCCTGTCTCCAGCTTCCTTTTCTCCACACCACATCTGAAGGAAGGTCTGTACAAACAACCAGAATGTCTACTAGTGGTCCAAGGTATTCTTCCGAATATCTGGACTAGGGTTTTATTGCCCTGAAAGAAAATCATAAAAAGTAGGTGGTTACAGAGGGTTGCGCAATGGTGTCATGAGGCTGGAACCTCACGGTCTACAGAAGCTGTCCAGCAGCACTATGAGGTCACCCTCTGCAGGGAAGCCGGAGCCATGGCCTCCACATGCAAACCAGTCTAGCCATGTGATAATAAAGTCATTTATCTATTTTTCAAAGTTAGCCTTGCAGGCTGTGATGGTGCTCACCTTTGACCCCAGCAGTTGAGAGGCAGAGGAAGGTGAAACTAAGGATTCCAGGCCAGCCAGGGCCACGCAGTAAGAGCCCCTCTCAATGAAGTAATGAATCAATGACCACTTGGAAAACTGAGGCAGGAGAATCGGGCCTTCAAGGGTTAAAAGTCAGCTTGAATGAAGTTTTGCCTAAAAAACAAGAAAGAAAGGAAAGAAAAAAAATCAATCTTATTTTTAGATAAAAACACTGCAATAGGTTTTTGTTAATGGCATTCTTTTGGTGAGTTTAATTCTCATGAAGGAATGAAAGACAGACAGACAAATGGTCATCTCAGCTGAAAGGTTTGCTCTTTGCCTCACAGGGTTAGCTCCTGAGTGGGTACGACACAAGAAGACACGGCCCTGTCTGTGGATCCATCTGTGAACGTTTCTAGACTCCAGGGTGCGGCCTCCCTGCCGACCTGCAGTATACCAGCTTGCTCTGGAGCTCCTTTGCCAACCCCAAGGTGACAATGTTTCCCTACTTCTTGCTGGCTAGGGTCTCCCAGTTCAGAGCCTATTCATCTCTCCTTCTAGGGGGCGGAAGAGAAATGCTTCCGTTGTCTTTCCCAAGGCCACAGACATAGGTGACACAGGCAAACCGCAAAGGTGACACCAGAAGACCCGCTAGGGAAATCCAGAAGAGAAGCCCAGAACTGCCTCAGATTCCCTCTGGAATCTGGGGACATAAATATGAACAATAAATACAAAGACAATTAGACAGCGTGGATGGAAACCTCTGCTAGCAAAGGCCGAGTAGTGCAGTTACCTGATAGGTGTGAGGTTGTAGATTTAATCACCAGTAAACACACACACCACATGCGCAACACACACACACATCACATACACACACATCACATACACACACATCACATACACACACATACAACACACACTACACACACCACACACACATACCACACACACCACACACACGTACACCACACATACACCACACACACCACACATGCATACACCACACACACACACACAACACACACACACAGCAATAGATACCACACACATACCACATACCACACACCACATATCACACACAGCACACACCACACACACACACCACACACACACACACACCACAGACACACATACACCACATAACACACAGCACACATACCACACCACATACACACACACACACACCTAAAACAATGCTTCAAAAAAAAAGTAAACAATAAACCAACCAAAACAACAACAAAAACCAGAGGGAAAGTGCCAGGATAAGGCGGAGAAGGGAAAACAGTGTCCTTTGATGAACAGGTTTTGTTGTCTTAGTGACAGGAGAAACAAATGGGGCTTCTGCAGGGGAGCAGCAGCCATCTTAAGCGGTCCAGGATTCCCAGGCTAGAAGATGATTTCATTAGGCACACCCCTAAACTTGGTCCTGTTAGCAGGTGTAATAGGACTTTTTTCAGTTTCATAAAATACCTTGATAACTGGGAAGTGCCAGTTAATGGCTACCTGTTTCAACTATGAATTTCACAAAGATTAATATACCCCGTTAGGTTTCTTAAGATTCTATCTGGAGGCCTCCCCGAGTCTTGGGTGTTTTACAGTCTCCGTGGGCAGGTGCCCAACTGAAACTACCGTTCAGCAGCCTAACTGTCATCTTCATCTTCTCCTGGCATAAAAATACATATTTTTCCCATAATAAAGATTTTTTATAATAGCAATAAAATAACTCCAGAGAACATGGTTGTCTTGAGATAGCTTAGCTGTGCCTGGTGTCTCATAACACCCTGGGGATACAGCCCATAATACTCCCTTTAGCTGCCACATCTTAGCTTAATTAAGGAATAAAGCCAAAAGGTCATGCTGGAGAAAAATGTAAATCTTCAAAACTTTCCATTCTTGACCCAAACTCCGTGTCATAAAAATCTCAGTTTTTTCTGGAACAAGCAGTCTGCCTACCCTGACAACTCTGAGACACTAGAACTTGCCACTTCTCTAAAATACGCTTCTGACACCAGGCAGATAAATCCTGACTTCACCCCGTGCCTGGAGTTATGTTTCTGCCTCTTTTGACAGGGCCCTGCGGAGCATCTGCCTGTCCCAGGGAAGGGAGAGCGGGGAGAGCTGAAGCCAGCTCCCTTGGCAAGCGCCATTGTCTGCCATGTCTCCATGCTCAGAGTATCGATTCCTGTTCAGATAGGAGGTGATGGAGTAAGGTCTCCTTGTGAGTCTCAGAGGAGAAAATGAATACGTACGTAAATTCCTCTCTCTGGCTTATTTGCTATTCAGTTGCTGCTGGAAATGCAAACTATGATTTTCAGCTCCAATCATGTTTTGGGGTCACTGATTACTGTCTGTCATAATGAGTTAGTTGGTTTGGACATAGGTTTTGTTTACTGGCGTTTCAATGATTTGTGGTGGAGATATACAAGCTATTGCATAGGCACCGTACTCAAAACTCATACTTTTGACCCACAACACTCACTTTAAACAGGAGATTTTCAGCCCCTAAACTGATTTGATAGCGCTGGTACAGTGCAATAATAAATATTATTTGTCTTCAAGAAATAGGACCTTCTCACATTTGTGGCTGTGCTAACTGGAGGAAAAGAGCTACGGCATTATGGAACTCATGATATGTCATCTGTGTCTCTCTTCAGTGAGCAAGCGGACAGACAGATGCTCTGTTGATCAATGGATGCTGTGCTAGATCAATCAATTGATTGGGATCCAGATAATACGTATTTATGGGAGACATGGAATGAGTTATTTATTTTTCTAGCAAATAAAGAAGTTCCACATGACTTCCATGAATGCGAATGGATGGTAGGTCGGGTTGTCCCTAGAATCTTGCTGCAAAAAAGAAAATTCATTTTTCTTTCACTTCCATATCCAGTAGATATTATGGTGCAAAAAAATGAGATGTTTAAATATTTGATAAACGTGGGCAGAGCAATGCATTGCTAGCACCCCCGAGTGGCCCAGCCATTCTCGGGGAGATAGAAATTTGTCTGCATACAAATGGAACTGTTTTGTAATTCTGGTCTTAAAATCAACATTCCTTTTTTCCCCTCCTCTTCCTTGTCTATTTCTTTTCAATCACTACCCCACAGGGCTTGGGTTCGTGCTGGATGAGATCTGTGCTGTGCAAACCGTCAACACACAGGTGCCCAGACACTTGCAAGCTCCTCTAAGCTATTATCATCCAGGAGAAGCAACTACCTGGGGATCAAGGGCTTTGCTGCTCCTCCTCACTGACCCACTTCTTATGTTAACCTCAACAACAAACAAACACTCTTTTGTAACCTGGAAGCCTCCTCAACGTGGTCTGTATTCACTTTCTGCAAAAACCGCTGGCCCAAAAAACTAAAACTAGACAAAAAAAAAAAAGCAGGAAAAATAAGAACCAATAAAGTCTCCGGCCCCACCATGTTGGTTTTAGTACCCAGGTCCGAAGCCCCACTTCCCAACATGGAACTTCAGCTGAGCAAAAAGAAGGAGCAGACAGAAGGATGTCAACGACAAGGGCCACTTCTGGCCACTTCATTGCCAAGTCCTAGCACAGGATCTAGATGGACACTAGACTCCAAGGACGGAGTACAAAAGAGAAAGAACAAAGTTTCCTCCTCTGTTTGTGTGTCCCTCCAACATCCACACCACCCCATCCTCCATGATGCTGAAAGCCTGCCCACTGTTGCTGCTTCTGAAATCTACAGAAGGCAAACGGAACTCACAAAGCAAAGTCAAAACGAGGGCCGCATTTTGTCAAGACGGGCTCCCTAGATGAATAAGAGCGGATACCAACAAGGGTCACACCGTGAGGTTTGTGTTTGGAGTTATTAAATGGACAAATACACTGGCGGATACGACGTGTCGGATAAGACGGCCTACCTGAGAAATTAATTGTGACATACACAGAAGACACTCTGTCTTTTTGTCTGTTTGGAGTATCTCAGCATTAAGCTCCGCCTAGTTGCCTAGTGTCTACTCCTCTGGCTGAGTAAGGTCAGCAGAACTAGGGAGTGAAGGATGAGATGAACCGGGAATGGGGGACTCACGCCTCTTTAGTAAAACATCTTAAAGGAATCTTGCGAGAAGGCGATCTTTCGCAGTCTGCAAACAGTTTCTATTTGTTCCTTACTGTGTTAGGTCCTGATGGCTGCTGTAACAAATTACCACAAAGGTAGTGGCTAATGCAAGGCAAAGTATGGTCACACCATTCTAGGGGGCAGAAATCTGCAATCCATTTGAGCTGGTGTCTGCTCGGTGGTCATTCAGAGGGACTCTATTCGAGGTTATTTCCTGCAGCATCTAGAGCTGCCCTCCTGGCTCATGGCTCCTTTCTCCATCGAGCTATAGCCCAGCATTTTCCCTCTGATTCTGCTTCTGTCGCATGGCCTTCTTCACGTCTCTGTCAACTTAAAAGGCATGTCGTTTTTAAAAGGTCTGGTTTGGATCCTGAAATTAACCATTTGAGAATAAAAGTCATTTGGTCCCTGGACTCTTGGACTCTTGCTTTTTAACGTCCTGGTCTATGACTGAAGAAGCTCACTTTTTCTGAAATTTTCATGAGCCCAGACAAGCTGGGTTCTGCAGCTTTGCAGCATGCTAATCCTGCCAGATCCTGCATTCCTGCCTGACACTGAGAGGTATCTGGCACGGTCCGGGCTATAGATATTGAAGTTTAATTTTGTTTGAGAAACGGACAGCTTAATTTCACCTCAATTTGGGACTCAGAAAAAATATCCGTGTTTGTCAAGTAGAAAAACACAAAATTGGTTTTTTAAAAAAAAGGAAACAAAATTGTATTCTCAAGCTTCTAAAGTGGTCAGAGTGAGGGACGGGAGAGAGTGGGAAATTCTACACTTGACTAGTGAGCACTTCCTCAAATGGCTTCTGCTTGATAATCTCACTTTTTTTTTTCCCTAGACAGGGTTTCTCTGTGTAGCTCTGACTGTCCTGAAACTTGCTCTGTAGACCAGGCTGGCCTCAAACTCACAGAGATCCACCTGCCTCTGCCTCACCAGTGCTGGAGTTAAAGGTGTGAGCAACAATCTCACTTTTTAAATGTCCCTGATTAAAGATGGCTGGGCCCCATTTGTGAAACACTTCGTGACTTGAGAGTTGGGGTGAATCTTGAAAACAGGGGAGTGTGGGTTGCTTGCTGTTACAAATATACTCTGTTTGAGGAAAATTTTTCACAGTGGACCTTAATTTTGCACCCCGAGTCTTAGCCTCCTGGGGAGGAAGTGTGTGAGAACAGCTGCAAGCCACACTCTGTGTCACCTGGATCCTGTCTTCTCGTGGGAAGCAGGAACAGACAACCCCCTTCCCTGGGACACTTGCCCCAAGACAGCTGCCGTGGTCCCACATAGCTGCCGCGGCCCCCACTGGGAAATGGTATCAAACCATCTAATTCTGCCCTCCTGTCAGCCTGACAGGGACTCCGAATGCACAACGGGCCCCTAGCTGATTACTTTCAGGTGCCGTTAGGACGAGTTCAAAATTCCGTCAGCAGCACACAGGCATTGTGAGCTAGGTTTCTCAGGGGTGGGCTTTCTCTAGTTAACAGGGAAGAAATGGCTTCTCATGTCACAGGACCTACAAAGGGAGAAGGACTCTGGCGTGTTTACATTCTACAAGAAAGGAGGGTGATCACCTAAAGTAGGGAGGCATGCTGCTCCCCCAGTCGCAGTGGGGTAGGAGGGAGAGGCAGCCCCTCTGCCTCAGGGCTCCTGAACCACTTACACACGTCACCCTCCAGTGGCTCTCAACCTAATCGTCATTTTCTCATCATAACCCTCCTCCCTCACCCCAAACCCAACACTGAACGCTGCTTCCTATTCACGAGTCTCCAAAGCGGTCAACAAAGGTGAGTGCTGCTTTCTATTCCGTCTCTTGTTTTCCATTTTATTCTAGAAGGGAATCAATTAGTCAGGTAGAGACCCATCTTCCTCCTTTGAGGCATTCGAGCTTAAGTAGCTCAGAGAAGTACTACCTCAATATTTTATTAAATGCCTGATTGTAATGTTTTAAAAGGGGGAGCAAGAGGGAGGGGCAGACAGGCAACTTTGGAACAAAACTAGGTCTTTGAAAGACCCTTTAGGGTGAGCTGTTTTTCCACTCAGGCTGGGCTGCTGTCTTTGCTTTTCTCTTTATCTGCACACTTCCACCCATTAGCTGAGAAAGGGGTGTCCTTACGGAACGGCAACTCGCTAATGAGCACAGGGGCAGCACACACAACACATCTTCCCTTAAGCTCATCCTGGGTCTTTCCGGAAGCCCTGGCCAAGGTCCCTCCATGGCTGACCCTGGTATAAATGAAGCAGAGCCCGTGAGCACCTTGGGGTGTGGACAGAGAAGATAAGCCCCACACAGGTGCTGAGCACACCCCTCTCTGGTTTCTCACCGCCTGGCACTCGGGGGTATCTATTGATCTGTCATATATGGGCATGATGGTTTGTCCCTTAGCTGTGACATTGATCAGGATGTGCCTGGAGCTCTATGAAGTGTGTGGTGTGCCTAGGGAAAGGGCTGAGAGTCTTCTACTCTGGGTGACATCCAGAGAAGCCCAGAATCCCATTTCAAAAGGTCAGTAGAGTTCCTTCAGCTTGTGCTGACCACTTCCAATATGTCAAGCTACAGGGCGAAAGTCTGTTCTTAGCTTGGCATTTTTCTGTCTTATTCTTGCACTGAGGTGTGGGCCCTTAAGGTCAAGGATATCACATCATGATCCCTGCAGGTCTGGGCTGGACCCCACTGGGTTGAGAAAGTATCTGGTACTCACTGCAAGGAAAAGCCAGGCCAGGAGCTCAGGAGACAAGGCATACACTCCAGTAGCAAGGGAACATATTTAAGTACACTGACTGCGTCACATGTGACTGCCCACACAGCTCTGTTCCCTGGAGCCCTCAAAGGCCAGCAGAAGTTGTCCTAGGCCTGAGGATGGAGGGAACAGCAGGCAAGGAGCATGAGGCTCGGTTAAGCCTGATAATCTGTCTTCAGGTTTATTCTGGACCCTTCAGCTGGGCATCATGGGAGAGACTGAAGATAGGGTCCTGGGTTGTCCGTCTGCCATCAGCTGCAAGCAAAGCCGGGTTTATCTGGGCAGTGGTTGCACATTTTAATCTGGGCAAGCTGAAGAGTCTCCACATATTCAGGAGTGTGTGTATGGAGTGGAGCCTCCTCTATGCCATAGGCATTTCAGGACTCTTCAGTAAAGAGTGAAGGAGCCCCGGCTTCGGTTCTGCTGCCCCCGTCTGTTCTCTTATTAATGATGATCTCCTGTTGCCTCCCTAGCTGTGGGCTAGCAATGCCTAAATGAGATGGCGGTCTGAAGACATTTATTTGTTGTATGTATGTACAGATGTGTGTGTGTGTGTGTGTGTGTGTGTGTGTATTTTAAGACAGAGTCTCATGTATCCCAGGCTGACCTCAAATCTACTCTGTAGCCAAGATTAACCTCGCTCCTCCTGCTTCCGACTCCTGAGTGCTGAGACTACAGGTGTGCACCATCACACGCAATGTCTACACAGTAATGGGGACCAAACCCAGAGGGCTTCCTGTATGCTAGGCAAGCGTCATCAAAAACGACACCCCAGCCCCTGAAGAATGCTTGCGTGTCACTGTCTTCCTGACGGGGGCTGCACACTGGGATACAGGCATGAAAAGCGCCACACTTTCTGTGCGATGACTTCCCGATGAGAAAGCCTTTTCCTTCCCTATCTATTTACAGACCCCTATCCGCCTCCCATCAGCCAACGCGGTCCTCTGCTGCCACCAGCTCTGTGCAGTTGCAGCCACGGGCAATCAGATTAAATGTCCTATCACCCAACATTGATCAGATTAGCAACCTTGTAACTATTCATTAATTGCATTTTCTCTCAGCGCCCTATTCAACTCAATACCGAGCGCATTGTTCGTAGCATTAAAAAAGTAAATACAATTGGGATGCTTGTTGCGTTTTAAAATGAACCAGCTACTCCTCTCTCGAAACAGGGAATAAAAGGATAGGTAGGTTAATGAAATGCTAATTTTCTTGGGGCCAAACAATTAAACTAGGCAATTTCCCAGGAGAAGGAAGATTTCTGTGAGGGCCTTTCAGGATTCTGGTTTCCTCTGCACTCCTGGAAAGTTCCCGATACCTCTGGAAACATGGCCTCCATTTTTGTGTGGTAGAAGTATAAACTACACACAGACCCCAAAGGTGTTAAAGAAAAAAAAATCGTCGTATTTATGATGACTTCAGAAATCTCAAGGGTGATTGTACAGGGGTCCAACAGCGTAGGGAGAGGAGAGTTGGCAGATTGTGAACGGTGCTTCCCCCGATGGGTGCCTGGGACCCAGTCAACCAGACTCCCTGACAGTAAAGGACAGTGGTACACAGGCAGAGGAGTGCTGTGGGCGTCAGCTCCTCACCCTCATCCCTTGACATCATTTCTCTGGGGGGGGGGGGGACATGCTCCTGTGTGAAGAAACCAAAGCCCTGGGCCGGAGAGAGTCGGGATAGATGCCACTTACTGGGCATGGAGGCTAGTGAATGACAGGCCTTCACCCAACTTTCTGCGAACCCATCTAAAACCTCGTGGGGCCAATCCTGGGTACTCCCGTTTGTTCCACTTCAGGATATGTACATTCTGCTGGAGAGGCATTGACAAGAAAAAGTTACTCTCTAGCTAGGAAAGTTCTCCGGCAGTGAGGTCTGACAGTGAGGAAGATGATGGGGACTTAGCTCAGCAGGCCACAGTTTGAAACAAAAGACTCAGCACACTGGGTTGGGGGTTTGAGGAAAGACCCACAGATGGGGCTGTGTCCTATATCCAGCATAGCCTGTTTTTGGAGATGTCTTCAATTTTCTAAAGCACTTACATGACTTTCCCAGTCTACTAGTGGAGAATCCTGGTTATTAGATCTTTTTATATAAAACACCAGCAACAGTGTTTGATGAGTGCCAGGCGCTGGGTTAGGCACTTCATCTCACGTAAGGAATTTTCATTTCCTTCATCATGAATTGTTCTGAAGGGAGATGGAGAAGGAACAGGGGAACTCCCTTTAAAAAATTCCTGTTTATGTATTTATTTGCTTATTCAGAGACAGGGTCTCACTATCAAGCCCTAGCTAGTTTGGAACTCTCTATGTAGACCAGGCTGGCCTCAAACTCAGAGGTCCTCTGCCTCTGCCTCCGCCCCACATCCCGAGCGCTGGGATTGAAGCTGTGTATCACCACCACACTCAGCAAACCGGGGAAATTTTTTCTTGGCTTGGGATCCGTGCAGATTCCCACTTGGACCTGCTGGCTCCCGCTGCCTGGCTGACTTGGGAGCAGGCACTGGCTTCTCAGACAACATGTTCGCTCATGTTCTCTCATCTGGAAAATGTGAACGAAGACAGCGACTCTCAAATTCTGCTGTTAGGAAGCTAGGAGGAAAATATGTCATTTGAAAATAATTAGCCCAAGCCCACTCAAAGGAAGCCTGGCATCTATGGCTTTTAAAACAAGTCACTATGTCACGGAAACAAACATGTATAATCAGCGTGAGCCTATTCTTCTCCTTCCCCACTTCACTGTTTTCCATGTGTCTTTACTTCTTAGAGCCCGTGACCCACGTGTGCACAGTTCCTCTCTAGAATAGGTTGACTTCAACTAAAAAGGCAAGAATCGCTCAAAAAAGAAATCTTTGTGGCCAAGTAAATGTCAGCTAGCATCTCACTGACAGAAATGTCCCAGGGTTTCTGTGCCATGAAATTCTGCCCCAATGGTTAAGTCAAGTCCATCTTTCCATGGCTGCTTAAGGCATTTCTTTATTGTGTACGTGTGCACGCATGAGCTGTGTGTGCTGGCACATGTATGGAGAACAGAGGGCAACTCAGGAGTCTGTCTCCTCTTTCTACCATGTGGGGTTCAGGGATTGAATTCTGGTTATCAAGCTCCATGGCAACGGGCAGGCAGACCCGTGCTGGAGCGGTAGCTGAGGGCTTGCATCTAATCCAAAAGCTGGAGGCAGAGAGAGCCAGAGGCTGGGCCTGGAAACCCACCCTCAGGGGTACATTTCCTCTAACAGGGCCACGCCTCCCAATCCTTCTCATGATAGCCCACTAAGGGCCAGTCATTCAAACATCTGAACCTATGGGGGGGGCATGCTCATTGAAACCACCATACCCACGTCCCTAAAGTTTCTACAACTTCTCAAAGTAGGGCCATTAGCTGGGGACCATGTGTTGGAAAACATGAGTCTGTGGGGGGACATGTCACATTCAGCCCACAGTCCGGTGCTGCTACTGTTAATATCCGGGGCTCTCCAAAGACAGGGAGTAGCACAAAGCAGACCCGAGCTGCTCCCCTCACAGGCCGGCTGCGGGTCTGTGCATAGTCCGCTTTACACTCCCAATACCGAAAGGCACTAGGGAAGAATGTGGGGATTTTAGCTGACAGGTTATGGGAATCATCAAAAATCAAGCACGATAAAGAGGAGCAATATTTATGGCACATTAAAGCCTCCCCCGTTATTGGTTAGTACGCCCCTCCATTGTTTAACTGCAATTGGTTCCACTTTCTCAGTGCGATTTTTATACACGCGAGTTAAAAAATAATGCGGCTTGCGAGTCAAAAGTTAAAGACCACGACAAGGCCTATTAGAATAACATTACACTTCTTCATTCCTTGCGCTTACTTGGTCAATTACTAATTATTTCTTTTTTCCCATGCAACAAAATAGAAGCCATAAAATCTTTGATTTAATGAAAACTTCTTTACCAAATAGGTCCTCCAACTCTGCTGAGGTAATTTATCTACCACAGTAGGCAATGACCTTTTGTGAGTCACGAGTCATTCCTCACTACTAATGAGGTGTGCCCAGATGCCAACCCTTGTCTGGACAGCCCCCTCCTCCCTGAAGCAGGCTGGGCTGCTCCTGTGCCTGGCCAAGGCTCTGCCTAGGTCCCCCATGGTAAACCTGCCTAGGCGGGCATCTGTTCCCTTTCCCTGAGCTCTGCTTCTCTGAGGAAGAAAGAATTGCATGTGGAAGATGCCTCACTACGGTCTGGGAAGAACATAGTTCCTGGCATTTAGACAGAGTGGTCTCTCAGTTATGGGAAAAATAAGCAGGTTCTCTGACTGGTTTCCATGTCTTATCAATCAGAGCAGTGTTCGATGGGAGTCATGCTGTGAGGCTGTGGTCTCCAGGGAAGTTCTGAGAGAGGAGTCAACTGCATAGCTGCTTGTGAATTGTGATGCATAACACTGACTGTCTATTTTAATCTGAATTATGACTTATAGGGGATTACTAATTACATACATGGCTCACTAGTTACACTTGAATATTTATGGCTGTTCTGCACCAATATCTTAGGTGCGTAACTGAGAAGCTTAAGATAAAAAATAAAATGACTATAGGTTTCATTATTTTCTTCCTGTTTACATATGGATTTTCTTAGAAATCTTCCCAATTTCTGGGGCTTCAGAGGGAAGAAAGACATGTCCGTGATTTGGTCCAGAGGTGATCGCTACAAGGCCAGAAGGAACTGCAGTGAAGTCTGGGCCATGTGGCCTTCCGCTGAGCTCCTGCCAGCATATGGTCAGGGGTGAAGACCGGTAACTGCCCAAAGAGCAGGTTGTCCCCTCCCACCTCATTCCAGCCTTGCAGTGTATTTCCATGCTGTACTGTAGACGTAGTTTCTTTGGACTGCCAGCTAACGAAATAACGACATGGAGATGTTTTATTAATTATGAAAGCTTGGCCTTAGTTGAGGCTTGTTCCCAACTAGTCCTTACAATTTAATTAACCCATACTTTTAAATCTGTGTTCTGCTTTGAGGTTTGGTTACCTCAAATCTGTACTGTACGCCCAACTTCTTTAGAGTCTTACTGGCTTCTCTCAGTGTCTCTTCTTCCCAGAATTCTCTCTGTCTCTGGAAATCCCACCTACCCTCTTCCTGCCCAGCTAGTGGTTATTCAGTTCTTTATTAAATCAGTCACAGCAATATTTCTTCACACAGTGCACAAATATCCTACCATATTTCCCTCTTTTATATAAGTAAAAAGAAAAGATTTTAACTCTAACATAGTAAAACTATATACAACAAGAACAATTATCAGATAAGAATTACATTTACAATGTTCAGTCTATATTTGGCAAATTCAGAGAAAATATTCCATATCTTTCTTATCTTGGTGATTCAAAAGTTTTGTACCTAATTTACATCTTATTCTAACTTGTATTACCAACCAAAATCTATCTTTTTAGATCTCAAAACATTTCCTTAGATAAACAACTTAAGTTTTTATGTCTCTCAACTTTATTCACATTAGACCTCTTTTATGAGTTTCTTTTCTGAATTTGGTAACAAGAAAAATGGTAACTATAATTATCTAGTCTTCAACACCATCAAAGACCCAAGAAGGACATAATACTACCTGAGTAAACGGAAGATGTAGAGCTAGTAACTTCCAAAACTATCGAAACAACAGAGACAACCTGGCTGCCTGGATAGTCATTCAAATTTCCCTGTAACACTTGGGCATCCATCTTTGGCCTACAGGCCTAGAATATCTGATAGACTTTTCTGTGAAGCAGAAATTTTGAAAGACTGTATTGCCTTGTCTTAGCAAAGTTTGGCAATCATTTTCTTTTGGGTCCTGATTGTTCAGTTTGGACAGCAGTCAAGGCAAAGGCAGTTTCTCGCCCCATGGCTAACTTTGTCACAATAAAAGCAAACTCCATATGCAGGCTCTTTGATGCCCATCATTTTTTTTGAAGTACATTGGTGCTGCCAGAAACAGACGTCTTACTCATGAAAAGCCTTATGTTATTAAAACATCACAAATGCTATATTCTGAGGGTCTCTGAAGTGTTTAAAGACCATCTATATATCTAAAAATATATCTGTTTGATCTTGAAAACATACCTAACATGGTTACAAATTTGAATGTTATAGAGATAACTACTAACATACATTTCTTAATTATCTTAAACAGTTTCTAATAATAGCCTTTAAGGATTAGATCTTTACATCATATTTTAAAAAGAGTTGCATAGGTACAATACCTTCAACAAGAGCAGAAACATATATACAGCATGTTAAAACAAAAATAACCTTAAATTGTATCAATATGCAAAATACCTTAAACAAGAGTGGAAACATATGTACAATATAATGAAAATAACCTTAAATTGGTATCAATATACAAAAATCCATACCAATGTAAAATATTTGAGACTAGTAGTTTTTTAGTATAAAAGTAGACTTGCAAGTCATCCTTTTACCCCATCACTTCTATACTATATCCCCCTTTTATCCCATCACTTCTATACTATATCCCCTTTATCCCATCACTTCTATACTATATCCCCCTTTACCCCATCACTTCTATACTATATCCCCCCTTTTATCCCATCACTTCTATACTATATCCCCTTTATCCCATCACTTCTATACTATATCCCCCTTTACCCCATCACTTCTATACTATATCCCCCCTTTTATCCCATCACTTCTATACTATATCCCCCTTTACCCCATCACTTCTATACTGTATCCCCTTTATCCCATCACTTCTATACTATATCCCCCATTTACCCCATCACTTCTATACTATATCCCCTTTATCCCATCACTTCTATACTATATCCCCCTTTACCCCATCACTTCTATACTATATCCCCCCTTTTATCCCATCACTTCTATACTATATCCCCCTTTTATCCCATCACTTCTATACTGTATCCCCTTTTATCCCATCACTTCTATACTATATCCCCCTTTTAT
This sequence comes from Microtus pennsylvanicus, assembly GCF_037038515.1. Taxonomy (NCBI): domain Eukaryota; kingdom Metazoa; phylum Chordata; class Mammalia; order Rodentia; family Cricetidae; genus Microtus; species Microtus pennsylvanicus. The sequence goes on from NC_134584.1 coordinate 56,170,284, forward strand.
CCCATCACTTGTATACTATATCCCCTTTATCCCATCACTTCTATACTATATCCCCCCTTTATCCCATCACTTCTATACTATATCCCCCCTTTATCCCATCACTTCTATACTATATCCCCCCTTTACCCCATCACTTCTATACTATATCCCCTTTATCCCATCACTTCTATACTATATCCCCCCTTTATCCCATCACTTCTATACTATATCCCCCTTTATCCCATCACTTCTATACTATATCCCCCTTTATCCCATCACTTCTATACTATATCCCCCTTTTACCCCATCACTTCTATACTATATCCCCCCTTTATCCCATCACTTCTATACTATATCCCCCCTTTATCCCATCACTTCTATACTATATCCCCCCTTTACCCCATCACTTCTATACTATATCCCCCCTTTACCCCATCACTTCTATACTATATCCCCTTTATCCCATCACTTCTATACTATATCCCCCTTTTACCCCATCACTTCTATACTATATCCCCCCTTTACCCCATCACTTCTATACTATATCCCCCCTTTACCCCATCACTTCTATACTATATCCCCTTTATCCCATCACTTCTATACTATATCCCCCTTTACCCCATCACTTCTATACTATATCCCCCCTTTTATCCCATCACTTCTATACTATATCCCCCCTTTTATCCCATCACTTCTATACTGTATCCCCTTTATCCGATCACTTCTATACTATATCCCCCCTTTACCCCATCACTTCTATACTGTATCCCCTTTATCCCATCACTTCTATACTATATCCCCCTTTATCCCATCACTTCTATACTATATCCCCTTTATCCCATCACTTCTATACTATATCCCCCTTTTATCCCATCACTTCTATACTATATCCCCCCTTTATCTCATCACTTATATACTGTATCCCCCCTTTTATCCCATCACTTCTATACTATATCCCCCTTTTACCCCATCACTTCTATACTATATCCCCCTTTTACCCCATCACTTCTATACTATATCCCCCTTTATCCCATCACTTCTATACTATATCCCCCTTTATCCCATCACTTCTATACTGTATCCCCCTTTATCCCATCACTTCTATACTATATCCCCCCTTTATCTCATCACTTCTATACTATATCCCCCTTTACCCCATCACTTCTATACTGTATCCCCTTTATCCCATCACTTCTATACTATATCCCCCATTTACCCCATCACTTCTATACTATATCCCCTTTATCCCATCACTTCTATACTATATCCCCCTTTACCCCATCACTTCTATACTATATCCCCCCTTTTATCCCATCACTTCTATACTATATCCCCCTTTTATCCCATCACTTCTATACTGTATCCCCTTTTATCCCATCACTTCTATACTATATCCCCCTTTTATCCCATCACTTGTATACTATATCCCCTTTATCCCATCACTTCTATACTATATCCCCCCTTTATCCCATCACTTCTATACTATATCCCCTTTATCCCATCACTTCTATACTATATCCCCCTTTATCCCATCACTTCTATACTATATCCCCCCTTTACCCCATCACTTCTATACTATATCCCCTTTATCCCATCACTTCTATACTATATCCCCCTTTTATCCCATTACTTCTATACTATATCCCCCTTTATCCCATCACTTCTATACTATATCCCCCTTTATCCCATCACTTCCATACTATATCCCCCTTTTACCCCATCACTTCTATACTATATCCCCCCTTTATCCCATCACTTCTATACTATATCCCCCCTTTATCCCATCACTTCTATACTATATCCCCCCTTTACCCCATCACTTCTATACTATATCCCCCCTTTACCCCATCACTTCTATACTATATCCCCTTTATCCCATCACTTCTATACTATATCCCCCTTTTACCCCATCACTTCTATACTATATCCCCCCTTTACCCCATCACTTCTATACTATATCCCCCCTTTACCCCATCACTTCTATACTATATCCCCTTTATCCTATCACTTCTATACTATATCCCCCTTTACCCCATCACTTCTATACTATATCCCCCCTTTTATCCCATCACTTCTATACTATATCCCCCCTTTTATCCCATCACTTCTATACTGTATCCCCTTTATCCGATCACTTCTATACTATATCCCCCCTTTACCCCATCACTTCTATACTGTATCCCCTTTATCCCATCACTTCTATACTATATCCCCCTTTATCCCATCACTTCTATACTATATCCCCTTTATCCCATCACTTCTATACTATATCCCCCTTTTATCCCATCACTTCTATACTATATCCCCCCTTTATCTCATCACTTCTATACTGTATCCCCCCTTTTATCCCATCACTTCTATACTATATCCCCCTTTTACCCCATCACTTCTATACTATATCCCCCTTTTACCCCATCACTTCTATACTATATCCCCCTTTATCCCATCACTTCTATACTATATCCCCCTTTATCCCATCACTTCTATACTATATCCCCCCTTTTATCCCATCACTTCTATACTATATCCCCCCTTTTATCCCATCACTTCTATACTGTATCCCCTTTATCCCATCACTTCTATACTATATCCCCCCTTTACCCCATCACTTCTATACTGTATCCCCTTTATCCCATCACTTCTATACTATATCCCCCTTTATCCCATCACTTCTATACTATATCCCCTTTATCCCATCACTTCTATACTATATCCCCCTTTTATCCCATCACTTCTATACTATATCCCCCTTTTATCCCATCACTTCTATACTATATCCCCCCTTTATCTCATCACTTCTATACTGTATCCCCCCTTTTATCCCATCACTTCTATACTATATCCCCCTTTTACCCCATCACTTCTATACTATATCCCCCTTTTACCCCATCACTTCTATACTATATCCCCCTTTATCCCATCACTTCCATACTATATCCCCTTTTATCCCATCACTTCTATACTATATCCCCCTTTATCCCATCACTTTTATACTATATCCCCCTTTATCCCATCACTTCTATACTATATCCCCCTTTTATCCCATCACTTCTATACTATATCCCCCCTTTATCCCATCAATTCTATACTATATCCCCTTTATCCCATCACTTCTATACTATATCCCCCATTTACCCCATCACTTCTATACTATATCCCCTTTATCCCATCACTTCTATACTATATCCCCCTTTACCCCATCACTTCTATACTATATTTCCCCTTTTATCCCATCACTTCTATACTATATCCCCCTTTTATCCCATCACTTCTATACTGTATCCCCTTTATCCGATCACTTCTATACTATATCCCCCCTTTACCCCATCACTTCTATACTGTATCCCCTTTATCCCATCACTTCTATACTATATCCCCCTTTATCCCATCACTTCTATACTATATCCCCTTTATCCCATCACTTCTATACTATATCCCCCTTTTATCCCATCACTTCTATACTATATCCCCCTTTTATCCCATCACTTCTATACTATATCCCCCCTTTATCTCATCACTTCTATACTGTATCCCCCCTTTTATCCCATCACTTCTATACTATATCCCCCTTTTACCCCATCACTTCTATACTATATCCCCCTTTTACCCCATCACTTCTATACTATATCCCCCTTTATCCCATCACTTCTATACTATATCCCCCTTTATCCCATCACTTCTATACTATATCCCCCTTTATCCCATCACTTCTATACTATATCCCCCTTTATCCCATCACTTCTATACTATATCCCCCTTTTATCCCATCACTTCTATACTATATCCCCCCTTTACCCCATCACTTCTATACTATATCCCCTTTATCCCATCACTTCTATACTATATCCCCCTTTACCCCATCACTTCTATACTATATCCCCCCTTTACCCCATCACTTCTATAATATATCCCCCCTTTACCCCATCACTTCTATACTATATCCCCTTTATCCCATCAATTCTATACTATATCCCCCTTTACCCCATCACTTCTATACTATATCCCCCCTTTTATCCCATCACTTCTATACTATATCCCCCCTTTTATCCCATCACTTCTATACTGTATCCCCTTTATCCCATCACTTCTATACTATATCCCCCCTTTACCCCATCACTTCTATACTGTATCCCCTTTATCCCATCACTTCTATACTATATCCCCCTTTATCCCATCACTTCTATACTATATCCCCTTTATCCCATCACTTCTATACTATATCCCCCTTTTATCCCATCACTTCTATACTATATCCCCCTTTTATCCCATCACTTCTATACTATATCCCCCCTTTATCTCATCACTTCTATACTGTATCCCCCTTTTATCCCATCACTTCTATACTATATCCCCCTTTTACCCCATCACTTCTATACTATATCCCCCTTTACCCCATCACTTCTATACTCTATCCCCCTTTATCCCATCACTTCTATACTATATCCCCCTTTATCCCATCACTTCTATACTATATCCCCCTTTATCCCATCACTTTATACTATATCCCCCTTTATCCCATCACTTCTATACTATATCTCCCTTTTATCCCATCACTTCTATACTATATCCCCCCTTTATCCCATCACTTCTATACTATATCCCCTTTATCCCATCACTTCTATACTATATCCCCCTTTATCCCATCACTTCTATACTATATCCCCCTTTATCCCATCACTTTTATACTATATCCCCCTTTATCCCATCACTTCTATACTATATCTCCCTTTTATCCCATCACTTCTATACTATATCCCCCCTTTACCCCATCACTTCTATACTATATCCCCTTTATCCCATCACTTCTATACTATATCCCCCTTTTATCCCATTACTTCTATACTATATCCCCCTTTATCCCATCACTTCTATACTATATCCCCCTTTATCCCATCACTTCCATACTATATCCCCCTTTTACCCCATCACTTCTATACTATATCCCCCCTTTATCCCATCACTTCTATACTATATCCCCCCTTTATCCCATCACTTCTATACTATATCCCCCCTTTACCCCATCACTTCTATACTATATCCCCCCTTTACCCCATCACTTCTATACTATATCCCCTTTATCCCATCACTTCTATACTATATCCCCCTTTTACCCCATCACTTCTATACTATATCCCCCCTTTACCCCATCACTTCTATACTATATCCCCCCTTTACCCCATCACTTCTATACTATATCCCCTTTTATCCCATCACTTCTATACTATATCCCCCTTTACCCCATCACTTCTATACTATATCCCCCCTTTTATCCCATCACTTCTATACTATATCCCCCTTTTATCCCATCACTTCTATACTGTATCCCCTTTATCCGATCACTTCTATACTATATCCCCCCTTTACCCCATCACTTCTATACTGTATCCCCTTTATCCCATCACTTCTATACTATATCCCCCTTTATCCCATCACTTCTATACTATATCCCCTTTATCCCATCACTTCTATACTATATCCCCCTTTTATCCCATCACTTCTATACTATATCCCCCCTTTATCTCATCACTTCTATACTGTATCCCCCCTTTTATCCCATCACTTCTATACTATATCCCCCTTTTACCCCATCACTTCTATACTATATCCCCCTTTTACCCCATCACTTCTATACTATATCCCCCTTTATCCCATCACTTCTATACTATATCCCCCTTTATCCCATCACTTCTATACTATATCCCCCCTTTTATCCCATCACTTCTATACTATATCCCCCCTTTTATCCCATCACTTCTATACTGTATCCCCTTTATCCCATCACTTCTATACTATATCCCCCCTTTACCCCATCACTTCTATACTGTATCCCCTTTATCCCATCACTTCTATACTATATCCCCCTTTATCCCATCACTTCTATACTATATCCCCTTTATCCCATCACTTCTATACTATATCCCCCTTTTATCCCATCACTTCTATACTATATCCCCCTTTTATCCCATCACTTCTATACTATATCCCCCCTTTATCTCATCACTTCTATACTGTATCCCCCCTTTTATCCCATCACTTCTATACTATATCCCCCTTTTACCCCATCACTTCTATACTATATCCCCCTTTTACCCCATCACTTCTATACTATATCCCCCTTTATCCCATCACTTCTATACTATATCCCCCTTTATCCCATCACTTCTATACTATATCCCCCTTTATCCCATCACTTTTATACTATATCCCCCTTTATCCCATCACTTCTATACTATATCCCCCTTTTATCCCATCACTTCTATACTATATCCCCCCTTTATCCCATCAATTCTATACTATATCCCCTTTATCCCATCACTTCTATACTATATCCCCCATTTACCCCATCACTTCTATACTATATCCCCTTTATCCCATCACTTCTATACTATATCCCCCTTTACCCCATCACTTCTATACTATATTTCCCCTTTTATCCCATCACTTCTATACTATATCCCCCTTTTATCCCATCACTTCTATACTGTATCCCCTTTATCCGATCACTTCTATACTATATCCCCCCTTTACCCCATCACTTCTATACTGTATCCCCTTTATCCCATCACTTCTATACTATATCCCCCTTTATCCCATCACTTCTATACTATATCCCCTTTATCCCATCACTTCTATACTATATCCCCCTTTTATCCCATCACTTCTATACTATATCCCCCTTTTATCCCATCACTTCTATACTATATCCCCCTTTATCTCATCACTTCTATACTGTATCCCCCCTTTTATCCCATCACTTCTATACTATATCCCCCTTTTACCCCATCACTTCTATACTATATCCCCCTTTTACCCCATCACTTCTATACTATATCCCCCTTTATCCCATCACTTCTATACTATATCCCCCTTTATCCCATCACTTCTATACTATATCCCCCTTTATCCCATCACTTCTATACTATATCCCCCTTTATCCCATCACTTCTATACTATATCCCCCTTTTATCCCATCACTTCTATACTATATCCCCCCTTTACCCCATCACTTCTATACTATATCCCCTTTATCCCATCACTTCTATACTATATCCCCCTTTTACCCCATCACTTCTATACTATATCCCCCCTTTACCCCATCACTTCTATAATATATCCCCCCTTTACCCCATCACTTCTATACTATATCCCCTTTATCCCATCAATTCTATACTATATCCCCCTTTACCCATCACTTCTATACTATATCCCCCCTTTTATCCCATCACTTCTATACTATATCCCCCCTTTTATCCCATCACTTCTATACTGTATCCCCTTTATCCCATCACTTCTATACTATATCCCCCCTTTACCCCATCACTTCTATACTGTATCCCCTTTATCCCATCACTTCTATACTATATCCCCCTTTATCCCATCACTTCTATACTATATCCCCTTTATCCCATCACTTCTATACTATATCCCCCTTTTATCCCATCACTTCTATACTATATCCCCCTTTTATCCCATCACTTCTATACTATATCCCCCCTTTATCTCATCACTTCTATACTGTATCCCCCCTTTTATCCCATCACTTCTATACTATATCCCCCTTTTACCCCATCACTTCTATACTATATCCCCCTTTTACCCCATCACTTCTATACTCTATCCCCTTTATCCCATCACTTCTATACTATATCCCCCTTTATCCCATCACTTCTATACTATATCCCCCTTTATCCCATCACTTTTATACTATATCCCCCTTTATCCCATCACTTCTATACTATATCTCCCTTTTATCCCATCACTTCTATACTATATCCCCCCTTTATCCCATCACTTCTATACTATATCCCCTTTATCCCATCACTTCTATACTATATCCCCCCTTTATCCCATCACTTCTATACTATATCCCCTTTATCCCATCACTTCTATACTATATCCCCCTTTTATCCCATCACTTCTATACTATATCCCCCCTTTATCTCATCACTTCTATACTGTATCCCCCCTTTTATCCCATCACTTCTATACTATATCCCCCTTTTACCCCATCACTTCTATACTATATCCCCCTTTTACCCCATCACTTCTATACTATATCCCCCTTTATCCCATCACTTCTATACTATATCCCCCTTTATCCCATCACTTCTATACTGTATCCCCCTTTATCCCATCACTTCTATACTATATCCCCCCTTATCTCATCACTTCTATACTATATCCCCCTTTACCCCATCACTTCTATACTGTATCCCCTTTATCCCATCACTTCTATACTATATCCCCCATTTACCCCATCACTTCTATACTATATCCCCTTTATCCCATCACTTCTATACTATATCCCCCTTTACCCCATCACTTCTATACTATATCCCCCCTTTTATCCCATCACTTCTATACTATATCCCCCTTTTATCCCATCACTTCTATACTGTATCCCCTTTTATCCCATCACTTCTATACTATATCCCCCTTTTATCCCATCACTTGTATACTATATCCCCTTTATCCCATCACTTCTATACTATATCCCCCCTTTATCCCATCACTTCTATACTATATCCCCTTTATCCCATCACTTCTATACTATATCCCACTTTATCCCATCACTTCTATACTATATCCCCCCTTTACCCCATATCTTCTATACTATATCCCCTTTATCCCATCACTTCTATACTATATCCCCCCTTTATCCCATCACTTCTATACTATATCCCCCTTTATCCCATCACTTCTATACTATATCCCCCTTTATCCCATCACTTCTATACTATATCCCCCTTTTACCCCATCACTTCTATACTATATCCCCCCTTTATCCCATCACTTCTATAATATATCCCCCCTTTATCCCATCATTTCTATACTATATCCCCCCTTTACCCCATCACTTCTATACTATATCCCCCCTTTACCCCATCACTTCTATACTATATCCCCTTTATCCCATCACTTCTATACTATATCCCCCTTTTACCCCATCACTTCTATACTATATCCCCCCTTTACCCCATCACTTCTAAACTATATCCCCCCTTTACCCCATCACTTCTATACTATATCCCCTTTATCCCATCACTTCTATACTATATCCCCTTTATCCCATCACTTCTATACTATATCCCCCCTTTTATCCCATCACTTCTATACTATATCCCCCCTTTTATCCCATCACTTCTATACTGTATCCCCTTTATCCGATCACTTCTATACTATATCCCCCCTTTACCCCATCACTTCTATACTGTATCCCCTTTATCCCATCACTTCTATACTATATCCCCCTTTATCCCATCACTTCTATACTATATCCCCTTTATCCCATCACTTCTATACTATATCCCCCTTTTATCCCATCACTTCTATACTATATCCCCCTTTTATCCCATCACTTCTATACTATATCCCCCCTTTATCTCATCACTTCTATACTGTATCCCCCCTTTTATCCCATCACTTCTATACTATATCCCCCTTTAACCCCATCACTTCTATACTATATCCCCCTTTTACCCCATCACTTCTATACTATATCCCCCTTTATCCCATCACTTCTATACTATATCCCCCTTTATCCCATCACTTCTATACTATATCCCCCTTTATCCCATCACTTCTATAATATATCCCCCTTTATCCCATCACTTCTATACTATATCCCCCTTTTATCCCATCACTTCTATACTATATCCCCCCTTTACCCCATCACTTCTATACTATATCCCCTTTATCCCATCACTTCTATACTATATCCCCCTTTTACCCCATCACTTCTATACTATATCCCCCCTTTACCCCATCACTTCTATACTATATCCCCCCTTTACCCCATCACTTCTATACTATATCCCCTTTATCCCATCACTTCTATACTATATCCCCCTTTACCCCATCACTTCTATACTATATCCCCCCTTTTATCCCATCACTTCTATACTATATCCCCCCTTTTATCCCATCACTTCTATACTGTATCCCCTTTATCCCATCACTTCTATACTATATCCCCCCTTTACCCATCACTTCTATACTGTATCCCCTTTATCCCATCACTTCTATACTATATCCCTCTTTATCCCATCACTTCTATACTATATCGCCTTTATCCCATCACTTCTATACTATATCCCCATTTTATCCCATCACTTCTATACTATATCCCCCTTTTATCCCATCACTTCTATACTATATCCCCCCTTTATCTCATCACTTCTATACTGTATCCCCCTTTTATCCATCACTTCTATACTATATCCCCCTTTTACCCCATCACTTCTATACTATATCCCCCTTTTACCCCATCACTTCTATACTATATCCCCCTTTATCCCATCACTTCTATACTATATCCCCCTTTATCCCATCACTTCTATACTATATCCCCCTTTATCCCATCACTTTTATACTATATCCCCCTTTATCCCATCACTTCTATACTATATCCCCCTTTTATCCCATCACTTCTATACTATATCCCCCCTTTATCCCATCACTTCTATAGTATATCCCCTTTATCCCATCACTTCTATACTATATCCCCCCTTTATCTCATCACTTCTATACTATATCCCCTTTATCCCATCACTTCTATACTATATCCACCCTTTATCTCATCACTTCTATACTATATCCCCCTTTATCCCATCACTTCTATACTATATCCCCCCTTTATCTCATCACTTCTATACTATATCCCCTTTATCCCATCACTTCTATACTATATCCCCCCTTTTATCCCATCACTTCTATACTATATCCCCCCTTTATCTCATCACTTCTATACTATATCCCCTTTATCCCATCACTTCTATACTATATCCCCCTTTTATCCCATCACTTCTATACTATATCCCCCTTTATCCCATCACTTCTATACTGTATCCCCCTTTACCCCATCACTTCTATACTATATCCCCTTTATCCCATCACTTCTATACTATATCCCCCCTTTATCCCATCACTTCTATACTATATCACCCCTTTATCCCATCACTTCTATACTATATCCCCCTTTATCCCATCACTTCTATACTATATCCCCCTTTATCCCATCACTTCTATACTATATCCCCCTTTTATCCCATCACTTCTATACTATATCCCCCTTTTACCCCATCACTTCTATACTATATCCCCCTTTACCCCATCACTTCTATACTATATCCCCTTTTATCCCATCACTTCTATACTATATCCCCCTTTACCCCATCACTTCTATACTATATCCCCTTTTATCCCATCACTTCTATACTATATCCCCTTTATCCCATCACTTCTATACTGTATCCCCTTTTATCCCATCACTTCTATACTATATCCCCCTTTTACCCCATCACTTCTGTACTATATCCCCCCTTTACCCCATCACTTCTATACTATATCCCCTTTATCCCATCACTTCTATACTATATCCCCCCTTTTATCCCATCACTTCTATACTATATCCCCCTTTTATCCCATCACTTCTATACTATATCCCCCTTTTATCCCATCACTTCTATAATATATCCCCCCTTTATCTCATCACTTCTATACTGTATCCCCCTTTTACCCCATCACTTCTATACTATATCCCCCCTTTTACCCCATCACTTCTATACTGTATCCCCCTTTATCCCATCACTTCTATACTATATCCCCCTTTTACCCCATCACTTCTATACTATATCCCCCCTTTACCCCATCACTTCTATACTATATCCCCTTTATCCCATCACTTCTATACTATATCCCCCCTTTTATCCCATCACTTCTATACTATATCCCCCTTTTATCCCATCACTTCTATACTATATCCCCCTTTATCCCATCACTTCTATACTATATCCCCCCTTTATCCCATCACTTCTATACTATATCCCCCTTTATCCCATCACTTCTATACTGTATCCCCTTTTATCCCATCACTTCTATACTATATCCCCCCTTTATCTCATCACTTCTATACTGTATCCCCCTTTTACCCCATCACTTCTATACTATATCCCCCCTTTATCCCATCACTTCTATACTGTATCCCCCTTTATCCCATCACTTCTATACTATATCCCCCTTTTACCCCATCACTTCTATACTGTATCCCCCTTTATCCCATCACTTCTATACTATATCCCCCTTTTACCCCATCACTTCTATACTATATCCCCCCTTTACCCCATCACTTCTATACTATATCCCCCCTTTTATCCCATCACTTCTATACTATATCCCCCTTTTATCCCATCACTTCTATACTATATCCCCCTTTTATCCCATTACTTCTATACTGTATCCCCCTTTACACCATCACTTCTATACTATATCCCCCCTTTACCCCATCACTTCTATACTATATCCCCCTTTACCCCATCACTTCTATACTATATCCCCCTTTACCCCATCACTTCTATACTATATCCCCCTTTTATCCCATCACTTCTATACTGTATCCCCTTTTATCCCATCACTTCTATACTATATCCCCCCTTTATCTCATCACTTCTATACTGTATCCCCCCCCTTTATCCCATCACTTCTATACTATATCCCCCTTTACCCCATCACTTCTATACTATATCCCCCTTTTACCCCATCACTTCTATACTCTATCCCTCTTTATCCCATCACTTCTATACTGTATCCCCCTTTTATCCCATCACTTCTATACTGTATCCCCCTTTTATCCCATCACTTCTATACTGTATCCCCTTTATCCCATCACTTCTATACTATATCCCCCTTTATCCCATCACTTCTATACTATATCCCCTTTATCCCATCACTTCTATACTATATCCCCTTTATCCCATCACTTCTATACTATATCCCCCCTTTATCCCATCACTTCTATACTATATCCCCCTTTATCCCATCACTTCTATACTATATCCCCCCTTTATCCCATCACTTCTATACTATATCCCCCTTTATCCCATCACTTCTATACTATATCCCCCCTTTTATCCCATCACTTCTATACTATATTTCCTTTACCCCATCACTTCTATACTATATCCCCCTTTTACTCCATCACTTCTATACTATATCCCCTTTATCCCATCACTTCTATACTATATCCTTCTTTATCCCATCACTTCTATACTATATCGCCCCTTTATCCCATCACTTCTATACTATATCCCCCTTTATCTCATCACTTCTATACTATATCCCCCTTTATCCCATCACTTCTATACTATATCCCCCCTTTATCCCATCACTTCTATACTATATCCCCCTTTATCCCATCACTTCTATACTATATCCCCTTTATCCCATCACTTCTATACTATATCCCCCTTTATTCCATCACTTCTATACTATATCCCCCTTTTATCCCATCACTTCTATACTATATCCCCCTTTTATCCCATCACTTCTATACTATATCCCCCTTTATCTCATCACTTCTATACTATATCCCCCTTTATCCCATCACTTCTATACTATATCCCCCCTTTATCCCATCACTTCTATACTATATCCCCCTTTATCCCATCACTTCTATACTGTATCCCCCTTTATCCCATCACTTCTATACTATATCCCCCTTTTACCCCATCACTTCTATACTATATCCCCTTTATCCCATCACTTCTATACTATATCCCCCTTTATCCCATCACTTCTATACTGTATCCCCTTTTATCCCATCACTTCTATACTATATCCCCCTTTTACCCCATCACTTCTATACTATATCCCCTTTATCCCATCACTTCTATACTATATCCCCCTTTATCCCATCACTTCTATACTGTATCCCCCTTTATCCCATCACTTCTATACTGTATCCCCCTTTACCCCATCACTTCTATACTATATCCCCCTTTATCCCATCACTTCTATACTGTATCCCCCTTTTATCCCATCACTTCTATACTATATCCCCTTTCCCCCATCACTTCTATACTGTATCCCCTTTATCCCATCACTTCTATACTATATCCCCCCTTTATCCCATCACTTCTATACTATATCCCCCTTTATCCCATCACTTCTATACTATATCCCCCCTTTATCTCATCACTTCTATACTGTATCCCCTTTTATCCCATCACTTCTATACTGTATCCCCCTTTATCCCATCACTTCTATACTATATCCCCTCTTTTATCCCATCACTTCTATACTATATCCCCCTTTTATCCCATCACTTCTATACTATATCCCCCCATTTTTCCCTTCAGAAAGAGATCCCCGAGTCTCATTTCCTTTGTTCAGCCATTTTTTCCTCACCATGACCAATTACAACATGCAACTAACTTTCCTAAATGATGAAAAATATCCGTAATCCACCAAACAACCAAAAACCATCCATCCTGCCTCTTGGAAATGTGGGCATCATGTTCTCTAGACTGCTTCCTGTTGTCTGGGGATGATAGTTTCTTTAGCAGACCCTGAGAAAATAGGAAAAATGGTCAAGTCCTGAAAGAACTAGCTGTATTATTTTTTTGTTTAGTCTTTGTATGATGGGAAAATGTCATGCTTATTTGAATTCCTGGCTGAAGTAATCTGTGAGACTGGACTACTGTATAACAATCTTTTATTTATATTTATATTATATATATATAGTGTGAATGTATTAGTCTCATTGGTTAATAAAGAGCTGATTGGCCAACAGCTAGGCAGGAAGAGGTTAGGTGGGACTTGTGGACAAAAAGAGTACTGGGAGAAGAGGGCATAGTCACCAGAGATGCAGAGAGAAACAAGATGAACATGCCATGCTGAAAAAAGTTACTGTCACGTGGTAGAGAATAGATAAGAAACATGAGCTGGGTGGCGGTGGTACAGCTGGGCAGTGGTGGCACATGTCTTTAATCCCAGCACTTGGGAGCCAGAGGCAGGCAGATTTCTGTGTGTTTGAGGCTAACCTGGTCTACAGAGCAAGTGCCAGGACAGGCTCCAAAGTTAGAGAAACCCTGTCTCAAAAAAAAACAAAACAAAACAAAAAAGTCTCACAGTCTCATGACGGTCATGGTACAGACACACACCTCCCAGCCACCGCCTACCAGCTTAAACCAACGGCATGAGCCCTGCCAATACTCCATGAGTTAAGCCACACGGCGGGGGGGGGGAGGTGTTAAGTTTTGCTCATGCAAACAGGAAAGATCACAGATATGCAACAAAAACAGATCCAGACCAAACCAAACAAAACAAAACCCACTAAATGGGCTACAGTGTGTTTAAAATGTACAAAGGCTTGGGAGAAAAAGAAGGAAGGGTATAGACAGTTATAGAAATAATAGTTTAAAAATAATGAAGTTCTTTGGAAAAGGAGTAAAGTAATATAAAAAATCCATATAAAGATGGAAAATACACAGGGAGTCTGGATCCTGTATGTTACTGTGTTGTCTTTAAATTTTTGATTTCTGATGAACAAACAATAGCTGCTGAGAGACATTGTATTATAAAAACTGCTAAATTAAACCAGCCTACCGATTTTAAAAATGTCTTAACTTCAAAATGTAACTCAAAAAATGTATTATATATTTTACATT
This sequence comes from Microtus pennsylvanicus, assembly GCF_037038515.1. Classification (NCBI taxonomy): domain Eukaryota; kingdom Metazoa; phylum Chordata; class Mammalia; order Rodentia; family Cricetidae; genus Microtus; species Microtus pennsylvanicus. The sequence continues at coordinate 56,185,709 of NC_134584.1, forward strand.
ATATATTATACTTTTGTTTCCACAGGAAATGAGAGGCTATGGATTCATTCCAGGTTGATATGGATCAGGTTTGATTGGCAAAGACTGCCTGAAAATCTTGGCTACAGACATAAAGAAATAAATTCACTCCCCCAAAACCCCCCAAAACCAAACTAAACAAACAAACAAAAAATCAAGCTATAAGACATGTAATGTACATTTTGCTTGTTCAAACATAAAACAAAAAAGTCATCTTTGGCTGACTTGCATACAATGCACAGTCTATATTTATATTAACAAAGTATGTATATTACCTTTGGAAGTTAATGTGTTTTTTTTTTTTCAGAGCAAGGAGACCATACACCAATGAAAACAAACGGCTCAGGTGATTCAGCATCTTAGAATGTTTCTGTTGCAATTTCCTCAAAGTTCTGTACCCAGAACAACTTCAGCGCTGCCAGATGAGATGGTCCAACATCAACTATTCCAACCAAGACTTAACCATTATCCTGATTTTTCTCATTTTCCCCCAAAATGCTGATAGCCCCAGACAATGGGGAGAAATCTAGAGAAAACAGCATCCACATTCCCAAAAGATAGGTTAAGAATGTTTCTCTTTGTTGGGGGGGGGGAGGTTGGTTGCAAATTGTTTCTTGTCATGGTCAAGAAAACACTATTCAAAAGAGTTTAGATACAGGGATCTCTTTCTGAAAAGAGAAAGGCAGGTATAGAAGTGCTCAAAAACAAAAAACAAAACAAACAACAACAACAAAAAAAAACGGTGATTACTGAATCTTTTTTACTCCCAAAAGCAACCATTAATCTCCAAATATTTTATAGTGGTATGGATTTTGGTTTACTGATACAAATTTAAAGTTATTTTTGTTATATGTAGGTATGTTTCTACTCTTGTTTGAGGTATTATTCTTATTAAACTCATTTAAAATGTAATGTATAATTAAAATACAAGTTAGTAATCATATATAATAATCAAACTTCTAGTCATATGTTTTGAAGGTTAAACAGATCTATTTAGATAGATGGATGGTATTAAAACACTTCAAAAACCTACAGAATATAGTACTTAACATGTTTTTAATAATATAAGGCTTTTCCTGACAGTGAGAAAAATCTACTCCTGGCAGAACCAATTTACTCAGAAAAGATGATGGGCATTGAAGAAACTCCATATGGAGTTTGCTTTCTTTATGGCCAAAGTTAGTCATTTGGGCAAAGAAACTGCCCTTGCCTCAATTGCTGACAGTTACTGTCCAAACTGGACCAGCAGTATGCAAAAAAAAAAAATGACTGCCGAACTTTTCAAGACAAGGTAGAACAGTCCTTCAAAATTCCTGCTTCAGAAAAAAATGTCTGTCAGATATACTAGGCCTATAGGCCAAAGATAGATTCCCCAATGTTACAGAAGAACTTTCAGTGACTATCCAGGCATCTAGATGTCCCTGTTGCAGGGTAGTATTATACCCTTCTGGGGTCTTTGATGGAGGTAAAGACTAAATATTTAGACCTAAATTTTTCCTTGGTTATGATAAGAGATAAGTTAGGTATAAAACTTTAGACTCACAAAGATTAGATAAATAATAGAGTATTTTCTCTAAATTTGCCAAATATAAATAAATTGGATATTGTAACTGTAATCCTTGATAACTGCTCTTGTTATATATAGTTTTGTTATGTTCAAATTAAAACCTTTCTTTTGAATTAGACAAAAAGGGGGAATGCTGTGGAATAATCTTTTTGTTTACTGTAAATATGTATTACTCTCATTGGTTAATAAAAGTTGACTGGCCAATAGCTAGGCAGGAAGAGTTAGGGGCGACTTATGGACAAAAGGATTGTGAGGAGAAGAGGACATAGTCACCAGAGATGTGGAAGGAAACAAGATGAACGTGCCATGCTGAAAGAAGGTACCACCATGTGGTAGAGCATAGATAAGAAATATGAGTTAATTTAAGTTGTAAGAGCTAGTTAATAACAAGCCTAAGCTATTGGCTGAGCATTTATAACTGAACATACATCTCTGTGTGGTTATTTGGAAGACAGCAGTCCCAACGAAAAACTGCCTACACAGGACCATCTTAGTTAACAGTTTTGAAGCTGTTCTGATGTAGAATTTTATGGAAACTGCAACAGAGGCATTCTGAGAGGCTGGATCAGCTGAGATACTTATCTTCATTGGTGTCTGGTCCTTTTTTTCTGAAAGCACATAAAAGTTTAAACGTGACATATATTATATGCATTAACACAAGTATAGAATGTGCAGTGTGCACAAGTAGATTAAAAATGATTCTTTTGTTCTATGTTTGAGTAGGTAAAACTTTGGCTTGTTTGGATAATATAATTAAACTTCTATCCATACCATATGAAAGCATGAGGACTCTATAGCCAACAAGATGTATCATGGCTCATCCAGTCTCAGAGCTGCTCCCATGTAGAGGGATCAGAAGATATGTCACCTGTCCTGTAGTCCTCCTTGGTTTCTTTTTTCATGTCTGTAGCCAAGATTTTCAGAAGGTCTTCCCAATCAAATCTGATCATTAATTTTGAAGAGAACCATAACTTTTTGTTTCCTTTGGTAACAAAGGCATAACCTCTCCCCCATGCAAGAAAATTTCTGACATCCATTAGAAGTTAAGACATTCTTAAAACATATAGGCTAGTTTAATTAGTAGTTTCCATAACCCAATGTCTCTCAGCAGTTTTTTTTTTGGTATATTAGCATTTAAAAATTCAAAGTCAATGAAGCACCATTGATGGGGGAAGGTCATTGGTTAAAAAATAAAGAAACTGCCTTTGCCCATTTTATTGGTTAGAACATAGGTGGGTGGAGTAAACAGAAAAGAATGCTGGGAGGAAGTGAGCTCAGAGATGCCATGCTCCCTTCTCCCGATAGCTCTGCTCTCTGAGGCACACACGATGAAGCTCTGACCTAGGATGGACGTAGGCTAGAATCTTTCCCGGTAAGACTGATGCTACACAGATTATTAGAAATGGGCTAGTCCAGGTGCGAGAGTTAGCTGAGAAGAGGATAGATATAATGGGCCAAGCAGTGTTTAAAAGAATACAATTTGTGTGTTGTTATTTCGGGGCATAAGCTAGCCAGGCGGCCGGGGTGCTGGGGATACAGCCCCACCGCTCCAATTACTACACACCATATAGGATCCAGACACCCTGTGCATTTCACATCTTTAGGTGGTTTTTAATACATATATTATATATATATATTATAACATATATATATATATATATATATATATATATATATATATATATATATATATATATATATATTACTCTCTCTTTAAAGACTTTTTTTTTTAAAAAATGATTCTTTTTCTATGACGGTCTGTAACTATCTTCTTTCCCTTTTCAGCATCTAAGCACATTTTTAAGCATACAGTTGAAAGGTTTTCTGTGTCTAAGCACCCGTAGCGTTCTCTGACTGCATGAGACAAATCTCAAACTGCCATGTCATCTGCTGTACTGCTCAGCTTAGCGCCTGGCGCTGGCAGCTGGCTTCCGCTTGCAGGCAGCACCTCTGTACGCCAAGCACCAGCCCGCCTGAGAGACTGCAGGACTAGGAAACCACATCCGACTCCTTGTCTAGAACTTTTCTTAGCTTCCTCAGGTCGTACATTTGGATATTTGAGCTTCCACATTGGATACTATAGGTCAGCCAGCTCACAAATAATGACAAGGAGACTTAGTATTAATTATGAAAGCTTGGCCTTAGTTTAGGCTTTTTCCCAACTAGCTCTTATAATTTAAGCCGTATTTTTAAAATCTACATTCTTCCTCGCAGCTTAGTTACTTTAGATCATCTGTACCATATGTCCGACTTCTTTGGAGTCCCACTGGCATCTCTCCAAGTATCTTCTTCCCAGAATCCTCTCTGTCTCTGTAAACCCTGCCTAACCTCTTCCTGCTTAGCTATTGGTCATTCAGCTTTTTATTAAACCAGTCACAGCAATATACCTTCACACAGTGTACAAATATCCCATGATGCTCTAGCTACTGCTGGGGGAGTGAAAATATTTGCAGATGGGCAGTTCTGGAATTCCTTCCAGAATGTTCTATGAGTCTCCTTTTACAATATGTGGCAATGTTGTGATGCTCAGGCTACAGAAACACCTGAATTCTTCTGTCTACCCTGTTGGGGACAGCCTGTGACTTTCACACCAGCTCCAGATAGGGGAGGGCTTGTCCTGTCTCACCAAACGTCAGAAAGAAACAGAAGATGGTGCTCCATGCTGCCTTTCATGGAGGGCAAGGCTAGAAGCTTGTAGGGACAGGCAGAAACAATGGAAGACCATGAAGGAGCACCAGGCCAGACACATGCCAGTCTGACCGGTTGCTCCCTGAGTCATGTTTGGACAGCATATGAAATAGTGAGAAACAAATGATGTAACATAATCAAACTTTGAATGTTTACTCTGGCGCTGTTAGTGTGTGCATTCACGCTGATTAAGTGACATTGTCTTTGAGTTTGAGTTCATGGAGCTACATGAAATAAATTCTAACCTTACAGATAAACTTACAATCTTGTTTTCGTTTTTGTTTTTCGAGACAGGGTTTCACTGTGTAGCCCTGACTGTCCTGGAACTCACTCTGTAGACCAGGCTGGCCTCAAACTCACAGAGATCCACCTGCCTCTGCCTCCCGAGTGCTGGGATTAAAAGAATGAGCAACCACAGCCAGGCATAAACTACAATTTTTATGAAGGAGGAAGAAGAAACCTAATTATTTCCAACAGAATATTTTCCCATAAACCTCAATAGTCTCATTGAAATTCAAATAAAAGAGTCCAGGAAGGACTGAGTGCTGTGTTTAGTGAATTAAATTCCTAGATAACTTTTTGCTTTTGAGATCAGCAAGCTATCAAGATCACTGAGCTCATTTTTCAGGCAATTATCTCCTGGATAGTACAGAGAAGCAACTAGCACAAACCCCAGGTTCTGGCTAGGTCAATGATTCTGTTCCAGTCCTATGTCTGGGTGAGGCTGGTAACTGGACTCAGGGGGGAAGCCACTGCATTTGACACAGAAAGTGATCTCTGCCTTAAATCTGTCAGGATGGCCCTGTGGCCACTTCTGCAAAAACCCTTGAGGACAAAATTTATTGTTATGCCTCAATAGCTTTTTGTTCACCTCCAAAACAGGGGTCCTGGGTCATGCTAACGACTGCAGAGAGATAAAGCACTCTATATTTTATTAAAAAGGACCCCTTAATAATTAATCAAATGTGAAATTTGTTTTCCATCACCAGCACTAACACTAAAGTGCTGGTCGCCCCTTCTTTCCTCTCAGCCTGCTTTTCCTTTTAAATCACCCTCTGTGGATTCCCGCGGCTGCAAAGCACATGAGCAGAAAAAAGCCTGATTTATGACTTGACTTTCTAAATTGTAATCACACCTCTCGGCTCCTCCTGGAGAAGGGTTGGGGGATTCCTGTCAGATAAACACATGAGACTCGGTTCTCAGGTCCTTTAGATACACTGCAGGGGGGCATGAGACCACTGGATAATCACCTCTCCATGGAGGCCAGACCTCAGCACGGCGCCCCGGCGACTTCATTGCAACCCAAAGTGTAAAGGAGCAAAGAGCTCAGAAAGAATGGCTGTCCTCATCCCCAGCTAGGCTAAGGAGCCCCCCCCCCCCCCCGCAGGACAAAGACCTCAGCCCCGTGGTCCATTTCCAGGTAGCCAGCAATGGAGCCAGATCAGCTTAGAATATGGGTGGTGTCTTGGGGAAGTCGGAGCCACCGACAGACACTAAGGAGGGGACGCTGCTGACAGATTAACACCAGATAGCGGACACTGTTGGGAAAGTAGACTGTGTAGGATGTGCATGGAGTTGGGCTAAGGAGGAGCTTCCGAAGAGAAGAGTCGGGGAGGAAGGAGGAAGGTGGGGCGCACAGCTGAGGGTACAAACCCAGCGATGTGAAAGGCGAGTGGGCGGCGGGGCCGGCCAGGAAATGCATGGAAGAGCAGTAACCGCTGGCAGCGTCGATATTCTCCCTCTGAGCACTAATTACATTATTAAGCAAACAGAGCAACACAGGGGCCGAGGGATGGAAACAAGTATTCAGGATCCAGGCACTCTGCTAGGCTGTAAACAAGCGTGTTTTCCAACCAGAATGTGCTACTGGGCACTTCCCTTAACTTCCTGCGCTTTAGAAGAGGAACTACCCTCTTCTACACAAGCCACGCTGGAGCAGGCCCCCTGCTGTTCGTGAGTCGTGGCCAGGGCGGTGGGACCCTTTCGGGTGGAGACGCAGGTCTCAGGAGGTACAAGATTTCAGGAGCAGCAACTTGCAATTTTCTTGGCTGCAAAGAGCAGGCATTTGCTAATTAGACCTTTGCTAGACACTAGAACCCAAATCTTCTCTGATCTCCCTAAATCCAGTCTAAAGAGCTGGGTGTAAACACAGGATTGGAAGAAACCAGGAACAACATGGAAAGGATTTGTATGCGATAGGAATAAATCTGTTTAAAAAAAAAAAGTCTAAGAGGAGCACACAGAAGGGAACCTGCAGCAGGCTGAGCCAGCCGGCTGAATGGCAGAGAGAATAGAGGCTATTTGAATACTGATGTGGCCCTCACTTTCTTCCATTTCCATTAATGACATGCTCATCAAGGGCAAACAATGGGACCGGCTGCCGGCGCCTGTCACAGTGTGTGGGTGCTGGGATGCCAGGCTGTCATCCGGGGCTGCATTTAGAGACCTACGCGCTAATAAGAAGTGCTCTGTGCCGTCAATGCAGACAGGTGCTTCCTCGGCTGGGACATGCTCCATTCCCTTCCCCCTGAAGCCCCCCCCCCAGCCCCCCTGACAGACACCATGAAATGCACAAATTAACAGCCCCATCATGTTGGGCTGCGGCTGCCTGCGGTGAGAGCAGAAAATCAAGTTGTCACCCAGGGTACAGTGGTACAGCCGCAGCCTCATTTCTCTGTGGGTGCCCTGTAATAGCAAGTGCCAGACAGCTGGCTGGACGGGAGGCTTTAGATTAAGGCCTGATGCACTCTGGCCAGAGAATTGGTCGTTGCTGCTTCCATGGGAAAATTCTGGAACAAACATCTGGAGGGAGTAAAGTTTCCTGGGCAGAAGCGTCCTTTGGTCCTTCCAGACAGGAAAGTGCCAGGGCCAGGTCTGAGTGGCACTTCCTCTCAAAGCAAGAAGCAAAAAAAAAAAAAAAAACAAAAAACACAAACAAACAAACAAAACACAAAAAAACTGAGCTCCCCAAGCCTCCGGCTTTAACTCAGCTGAGAACTTTACTAGGGACTTAGAGTAGGTGACAGTCAAGAAGTCAGCCAGGATTTCAATGGTCCAGCAGTCTGCTCTGTCAACACAGAGAGTTCCCGGGCTCCAGCTTCTCACAGCCAGGCAGTAGGCCCTCTTCCAGAGCACAAGGACTCTCGTTAGGATGAATGCTGGTAGCCACAACCTGCGGCCCACAGCTTCCCTCCCAGCTCTAGACCGGTCTGCCCTGCCCTACAGCTACTTCTCACAGAAGAAGAGATTTGAACCAAGTCTCAGCCTCCAGGCTCCACAGTCACTGGCTCCGGGTGTATGGTGACCTGTGCTAGCCTGGGCTAACAATTGTCCTGGTCAAGTGCACAGAAGGAAAGAAATGGGGAACCCCCCCCAAGCCCTTCAGACTCCAAGGAGTTTAATGACACAATAGCCCAAGAACTTCAATATAAAACAGGAAGAGCAACTAACGAAACTTACAACATAAAACCCCCCTCCTGTCATTTTTATAGCATCAGTATAACACTCTATTGAATTTATGAGCTACATAATGACTACGGAGACTGTACCTGGAATTAGAACCAACTCAGAAGTCTCAACTATAAAGCTTTTTCTAGCATTACCCCCATCCTTCTAGTTTTTTCCATCCTCTTCCTTTAGCCAAGGGACATTGCCCTCTTCAAATGTAGGCCTGAGATAGAACATGAAGCTTGCTAGTAAATCTTGACTTCTTCCAGGGCTAGGGCCATTCATTCCAAAGCCTCCGATGCATTTTGGAAAACAAACCTCTAAGTCTTTTCTTTGCATAAAGCCTGTCAAATCGAGAGCTTGCCAAGGACATACCTTGGCTGTTTCATTATCTGTAGCTCCACGTTGCAAAGGCCTTTCCAAAGTGGAGACTATACTCCCCTCAGAAGTTGGCACAATGCATCTGCACCCAGATGCTCAGTGTGGGAATGGGGGGTCTGGTCAAGTTTCTAGTGATGGGAGAGGTGGGATGTCCGTCACTTGGCTAGGCAGCATGCTCGGCTCTGTTTTCTGTTTCCATTTCACTCCTTAAGTCTCTCTGCTCCCCAAGGATTTTTCTGGAGGGGTAATAAAATAAAATGGGTGAAACAAAGCCATAAGCCAGTTAAGTCTGAAAGACATGTCACCTCATCGAACAGGAAGAAACGGGCCATTTCCATGCCTAAGGCTGACAGCAACGCCTGAGCTGGCAACAGTGCTATTTCACTTGATTTATAGAATAATGGGGTGACAAATGACGACAAAAATAAACTTTTACTGCACTGAACTGCTCCTTTATTTATGAAATTTGGCCAAGTAGTGAAATCTTTTATCTGCAAGTTGTAACACGGAGTGGGAACGAGCGATTATGGTGTGGTAATAGCAACCCCGCGACGGAGGCTGAGTCAGTTGGAAATGGATTGGGGTAAAATAACAACCGCGCCATGATAAATGTGAACAGCCCTTTGCTGACAGATGATCTAACAGGTGTTCATAACAACTATATAAGAGGATTTATTTATGACCAGCCACAGCCGCAGCTCTGTAAATCAGCTCCAACAGCTGCACTCCGCTGAAACCAAGTCCCTGATGGGGGAACGGAGCGAAAGCCCAAAGAACACAATTCACTCCAGAATCTTAATCATCAAATAACATTTTTTTTTAGGTAATTACAGCACCACATAGAAATCATGATTACTTTCAATTAGAAATCTGAGCTGTCTATAACTTTGTTTACAAAATATTTTTATTTCAGGCTGTGTAGCTTGGATGAAGACGAGCCAGAAATGAAGATGCTGGGGTCAAGGAAAGAGCACCTGGGGAGGGTGATGCAGTTTTGTGTGATGCCACCATGGGGCCCTTCCCACTAGCTACATTGTTAAAATGCTCCAAACTTTAATGGAAGGGGAGGATACTGGTTTCCCCACCTTCTCCAGCAGGGCATGCCCACTCTGGCAGTACCATCTCCTGGCAAACACTCCTTGTACCACATACCATTCATAGCCAAGGGCGAAGACGCACAGGAATGAGCTCAGCAGAAGTGGGCTACAAGCTGGACCAAAGGGGTTTACCTCATTTTCTTCACTGCTCTGCCATGGCAGAATCTGACTTTTTATTTTTGTAGGTTACATATTTTTAAGTAAAAAAACAAACAAAACAAAAGAGCCAGGTGGAGGCACAAGTCTTTAATTCCAGCACTTGAGAAGCAGAGGCAGATCTCTAAGTTTGAGGCCAGCTTGGTCTATAGAATGAGTTCCAGGCCAGAAACCCAGTCTCAAAAATCAAACATACATACATATATATATGTTAAAAAAGCCAGGGTTACATGAGACCTTGTGTCAACCAAAAAAAAAATTTTTTTTCACAATGCCACGTCTTCTTGCATGCCCACCACTCTTACCTCCCTACCCTTCCCTCCTCATCTGTGCAAATCTACCAAGTTGATGTCTATTCATTTTCTTTTGTGACCCACTACTGAGTTAACTAGGGCCATCTGTGTGACCACGGGTTTGAAAATATCCATCGGAGCATGGTGGGCTCAGCAGAAGGGACATAACTAAAGGCAGTAGCAATTCTCCCTAATCTATACTATATCAGTAGCAAATATTTCAGAGGTAAGGGGTAGGGCCCTGTGACCCCACTCCCTTCCTCGACTGAGTGTTGATAGGGTTGGTCTTGTGGGCTCCACACAGTAACTACAGTTGATGGGAGAGGATGGGTGCAGTGGTCTAGTCTAGAGGACGGCGTTTTGAAGCCCTCCATCCCATCTGCTGGCTCTTCCACAGTGTTCCCTGAGCCTCACAGGGGTGCTATACGTGATTTGCTTAGGCTGGGACCCACAGTCCTTGCTCGTGCAGTTACTGTCTTAACAGTTCTCTCCTCTTGCCCATAGAGATGGAGTCCTCGCTTATCACACTGCTCTGAAAACAGCAGTCGCTGTTCTAGTGGGCAAAATCAGAACTCCGCTAGATGCAACCCGAGGAAGCTCACCTCTCAGCACTGTGCTTTCTCCACAGCAACCTCTCCATCTCATCCCACCTCACGCCGTTGACAAACAGTGATGATGTTGTCTTGCTCTTCCAATCACCCAGATGGCATAGGCAGTCGTAGGCCTGGCATAAACGAGTCTATTGCTTTATGCATGGTCAGCAGAAAGGTTTTCTGCGTTTAATCTAGACCTTTGATGGGTCTGGGCCTCGAAGCTGTAAACCAGTGTCTTAGCCTATGGTTAGCGGCAAGTTTGAGGTTTGATTTTTTTTTTTTTTGGTAGTACTGGGGACTGAACTTGTGGCCTTACCCATGCTAAGCAAGCGCTCTACTACTGAGCTACACTCTCGGATGAGGGTCTAGGTGCTTTGGTGCACGCATGCATTGACTGCATCAGCTAGTGATTAGATGTTCAAGGGACTACCCTTGTAAAACTGGACAAAATGACTCGCAGAAGCTAGCATGTCCAAGGAAGTATGTACATCCCGTCAACAGTGGAAAGGCGGACCCCAAAGGCCTGCTTCTCCCAGCCTCCACCTTCCACTGTTAGCAGAGCTCACATTCCCCTTCGTGGATGGCATCACCCATACCTTCTCGAAACTGTCACTGGCGTGGGTTGGGGGTGGGGCTAGGCAAGACAGAAAGGGACATAATTCCGAGGTGCATGTCAGTAATGCTTTCTGTATGAAGGCGTTTAACATTTTTCTAAGACATAGCCTCAGCGGAGAACATTAGACTCTTACTCCATACCTGGAAACTGTTCCCTCCTCAATCTCATATACCATTTTCAGAACCCAGATTATTGCCTCAGTCGAGGCCTCCCGTCACTGACTGCCTCGTCCCCTTTACCCAGTGACACAGGTGCAACTTGGCAGCCACTCCACTGCTTCCTGGCAATCCTCACACACCACCTCGGCCTCACAGCTGTTCCAAGTTGAGCGTTCGGATGATCAGTAGTCAGATCATAGACTTCTCTTCACTCCGGAACACGGTGACAGAAGGAAGAAATTAGATAAGCACAAAACCAAACGCAAGTGACCAAAACGGAGAGCAAAGTGCTGTTAGCTGTGAACACTGCTTGTCAGGGAGGGAGGTGACTGGGAGGCCCCAGAATGAGCCCTCGGGTGCATGGGAGGGCAGGCTTTTCTGTTGATTATGGTTCCACTCTCAGCTTATAACTAAACTATTATATGACAACTTGTTTTTCTCCCAAATCAGGAAAATAGTGAAGGCGACTATGGAGACCTTCTCAGCATGGAAGCCGAGAAGGAAGGCAGAGGGGAGGAGGAGGGTTCAGAGACGAGGGGATGAGGGACTCACTGAACGCCAGCCACACACGATGGAGCAACAGAGCAGAGCTGTCAGCTCGAGCTGCTCTCAGCGATAGCATTGAAGACAGTGTTTTCAAGCTGGGCTCACTAACTTGGGGACAGCCCTGTGCCATTTCTTTTCTTTGTTGTCTTCCTTTTTCTTTTGGTTTTTAGAGACAGAGTTTTTCCAGTAGCTCTGGCTGTCCTGGAACTCACTCTGTAGACCAGATTGGCTTTGAATTTACAGAGATTGACCTGCCTCTGCCTCCTGAGTGCTGGGATTAAAGGCACATGACACCATGACCTGGACTAATGTGGATTTCTTTATTGCCGATTATAGTGTAGGTTTCTTTCTCTTAATTATCTGTGTTTATTTATATGGGCAGCATACATGCGTGTCACTGTGTGCAAGTCTGATGAACCCCTGGAAGTTGGTTCTCTTTCCACTGTGTGGGTCTCAGGGATCAAACTCAGGTCATCAGGACTGACGGCAGGCACCTTTACCTGCCAGGCCAAGCCCAAGTGTAAGTTTCTTGGAGAGATGTGTGTGTCTGATCACACCCATGAAGAGCTCAACAGTCTTTAGACAGGCACAGCAGCGATAGGCTTTGCACCAGATCACGAGGCTCCGGCTTCCTCCCTCTTTTGTGCAGAGTATTTTCTCCCTTAAACAAAGTTCACTGCACAATCGGAGAGACAGTCGAGACAGAACTGAAAAGGCAAAAGACCTTACTTAGGTTTTCTTTCTGCTGGTCCACTTTTTTACTCCCCCCCCCCCCCCCCCCCGTATTACTTAGCACTATGAATTCTTATTCTCTCTGAAGTAGAACAAGTATATTCCCAACAATGGGAGCACAGGCAACCTGTCCGGGCACACTTGGTAGTTACTCTAGTTATGCTTGCACGTGATTACGGGCTGGGGGCGTTGAGTGCAGCTTCTAAACCTAATACGCTGTTTCCATCCCCTTCTGGATTAAAATAATTCTACAAAGGAATTGGCTGGCACCAGATACGAGAGTCAGTATGAATTTCACTCCGAGGGCTCTCCTTCAACATGGGTGTACAGAGAAATGTCCTTTTAAGTGAACATTAAAATGGGGAAAAATACAGCTAGAATTAAGAATTCAGCCTTGACTAATGCTACTTAATGGAATAGTTTAAAGGAATCACAATTTCTATCAAGTTTAAGGAAATATGCAGCAAGGACTCGGGGCACTCACAAGAAAAAATCCCGAAGCCTGGGACAGCTGTCATTTTTTGATTTATGTGAAAAATATCTTAATATTATTAAACTACCAAAAGCAAAATTATTTCAGCTAGCGGTTTACATTACAGATAAATACCAGTTTACTACCAACTGATTCATACTATTTATTATTGATGATACTACGTACTATTGATTTTTAACATATATTTAAAACAAGCCCTCTACGTGGTCTATGATGAAACACAGACCAAAATACAACCCTGCAGGGTGAGGGTTTATCTGGCCGACAGGCCCCTCTCAGTGTATCGTGGAGGGAAATCGGGGCAGGAACTGAAGCAGAGACTCTGTGAGGTCATGCTTATGGGCTTATTTCTTTATATAACCCAGGGTCACCTGCCTAGTGTTGGCTTTGTACACAGTGGGCTGGGCCCTCCAACATTAATCACGAAATTAATTACTCGATGTTCACCCCAAAGCCAAGGTGAAGAAGGCCATTCCTCAGTTGAGGCTCTCTTCCCATGTGACACTTTGTACACACACACACACACACACATTTTGTGTGTGTGCGCTGCAGTATAGTGCACCCACACGTGAAGGTCAGAGGACAACTTCTGGGAGTTGGTTTTTAGTTTTCATCTTGTTTCTGTCTCCACTGGGTGCCTCACGCCAGCCGGCCTGCAGGCGTCCAGGCTTCTCCCGTCCCCCCCCCCTCAGGTCAGCACACAGGAGTGCTGGGTTACAGCATGTGCTACTGAACTGGATTCCTATGAGCTCCAGGGATGGGAGGCAGGGGTCAGCACCCACTGGGCCAGTGGCTCTCAACCTTTCTCAGGCTGTGACCCTTTGATACAGTTCTTCATGTTGTGGTGATCCCAGCCGTAAACTTTTCATTGCTACTTCACAGCTATGATTTTGCCACTGTTATGAATTGTAATGTAAATATCCGTGTTTTCTGATGGCCTTAGGTGACCCCTATGAAAGGGTCACTGGACCCAAAGGGGTCCCAACCCATAGGCTGGGAACTGCTGCAAGCCATCTCCCCAGCCCTAACACAGATTTTAAATATGAAGATTGGCAGCCGAAAGTAACTTATTTGAAAGTAAAGTCCTACAGAAATTCTTGGTTAAAAAAAATATAAATACAGTGGGGCGGTGGTGGCGCACACCTTTAATCCCGTCACTCGAGAGGCAGAGGCAGGTGGATCTCTGCGAGTTTGAGGCCAGCCTGGCCTTTCCAGAACAGGCACCAAAGCTAAACAGAGAAACCCTGTTTTGAAAAACAAAACAAATAATACACGCCCATATATAATTTAACAACACACACACGAGACTCATTTTCAAAGATGAGCCCTAAGACAAATAAGAACCTTTCTATGTTGTGACATGTACTTTCCCATCTGATGACAGCAATCAAAAAATAGCCTGATAACATTACAAAAAGTTCCTAAAAACCTAAGGTTCTAAAGCCTTGGAAATGGAGCTCTTAGCGGGATGCTGATGGGACTGCAGCCTACAAAGGGGGATTCTGGGAGTCAGAACCGTTACAAGGTCCCAGAGTGAAGAGAACATGAACTTCCAGGGTGACATGGTGAAGTGTTGCTTAGCAACAGAGATGTGTTCCGGGAAATGCTTTATCATCGTGCAAACACAGTGTGTTCTTACACAAAATAATACGGGTATGATGTCAGCAGGTGAAAAATCTCACAGAACCACTGTGACTATGTGAAGTGTGACCACCGTCTTTCACTCTCAGTCACTGCTCTATTTTGGGAACAGAATTTTGTTGTTGTTGTTTTTTGTTTCTGGCCTGGAACTCACTGCAATCTTCCCATCTCAGCTTTCTTGGGATTATGGGTGTATTTCTGACTTAGAAACTTTAATCATCTTCTCTACCCTTTCCATTGTATAAGCTTAAAACTGTAGTTTCCCTATAGCCTGTCTGCTCTTCTTAATGTGATCCATTTTCTAACTCATGTATGTTCCAAGCTTCAATGTCCCCCTTCTGTTTTCTTTTAAATCACATTCTCATTAGGCTGGAGCTACAGCTCAGCAGGGAAGATCACCCACATTAGTGATCAGGGTCACGGGTAACTCTGGCTCCAAGCGGATCCCATACCTCTGGCCTCTGAAGGCAAAATGCACCCCTTCCCATAAATGCACATAATTAAGGTAATAAAAATAAATTTAAGATTCACTGTTGACAGGCCGGGTGGCACAGGTTTCCTGTCCGATGTGGGTGATGACTTGAGCCAGTCAGCGTTCCTGACAGCGAGAGCTTGTCTAGAACCGCAGAGAACTGAATGCTGTCACGGGGGCGCGACTCAGAGGGAGCTAATGAGCCGGTCTTACTCCAAACACATCACCTGTGTCACAAAGGCCACTGCAATCTCAACCCGTCTTTTAAAAGGTCTATCAGCCAGGCATGTTGCTACACATCGGTAAGTCCAATGCTTGGGAGGTAGAGGCAGGAGGATCACAGCAAGTTTGAGGTCAGCCTGGTCTACACAGTCAGTTCCAGGCCAGCCATGACTTGTCTCAACAACAGCAACAACAAAAACAAAATATAAATACAAAAACATTAGAAAAGTTTCCTGATTTATACAGAACAATTTTAATGATGATGGTTATTTGCTTAAGTTAGCAAGTAAAATAAACAACCTATAGAAAGATGCTAATATATATATATATATAGACCATGCAGTTTACTAGCATGTAATTAATTATCTGCTAGTTAGTCTTGATAAGAGCTGGGCACGGAGACTTTTAAAGGAAAAATGAAAGGATTTATTTAGCAGGTGTAGCAGACATGGTAATCAGATCTCTAAGATTAAAACTGCACAGAAAGAGATGTCTTACTTTACACACAAAAGGCCTGTTTTGTTATTAAGCACTTATTAACCACTCTATAGCACAATCTGAAAATTTATCTAGTTTAGAGAGCTAAGTGCTGATGCATGCCTGTCATCCCAGCACTCAGGAGTAGAGGCAGGAGGATTTCAAGTTTAAGGCCAGAACAGGCTGCTCAATGAAACCCATCTCAGAGAAGTAAAGAGAAGAGCAAACCCAACAAGACACAGTACCTTGCTGGGAGCAGTCTTTCAATAACTAAGTCCCAGGAGTCTCCAAAGTGTGACCGGAACAACTTAACTTGGGAATAAAGAATTTCAGCCAGTGAGAGTCAGGAGAGGCAAAAATGCTAGTTTATTTATCTATTATTCGGGAGTAACTTCATGATGACAACTGTCAATAACCAACCACAATATGAGGAAGTTCAAAGAAGGAATTTTGCAGAGACCATTTTTTTTTTGCATTTAATTTAAAAAAGAATGCTATTTCCTTTTCAGATACCAAGCTAAGAGGCCATTTAGATGATTTCCTTGCTAACTTCAGCTTGCTAGTGAAGGAGGGATGATTCCCAGCACACTTTTCATATCTGATTCACATCCATCATTTTCAAAAAACAGAAGGGAGATGAGGCCAAAAGAAGTCGGAAGGCAGAGGAAATGCTGCATGGATTCAGGAGTTGGAAAAACCGACAGTAAAATATATGTTCTTTGGTTAGCAGAGCGAAGAGGGAAAGGACTGCATACATGATAGATACACAACAGCATTCTAAAGCAGGGACAAGAATGTCAAGACTGTGCTCTTCCCCGCGGCCAGATGGAAGGGCTATTATTATAAATGAAAGGCAGCAGTAGCGGTGCCAGATCCCGAAGCCCAGATGTAAGCGGGTTACCCCTGGGACAGGACAGGTTTCAGCTCTCGCAGCAGAACAGAACCAATCAGGGTTTTCTCGGTGTTTATGATAAGTTGGGCTGTGGAGCCTTCCTTCAGTTCCAGTGTGACTAGCATCAATGACCCACTGTGCACAGTTTTAGCTGCAAACCTGCAAGAAAAAATAGAAGAGAGACCTTTTATCCTGAGAGGGAAAAAGAGGAGACAACATACGTTCAAAGAGCTTTAAAGTGATTCTTTCTTAAATGAAATAATTGATTGAAGGTTCCCCACACCTAAAGCCAAGCATCCCTAGGAAAACCACTAAACTGCCAGCCTATGCTTACCACACGCAGGCCACTTTAGTGTGTTTTACAGACAGAAACAGGAAAAGAAGCCCATCTCACTCATTGGCTTGAATGGCAGACGCATGAGGGTTTTCTCCTTACGATACACTTGGGAAACAACCATTCACTTCACATTTACCATGCCGTTTTAAATATGCCGCCGCATCTTCCTTTTTAAAACACGTTAAGAAGAGGTACCTTCTCAAAGAGCTTGTAATTTTAATTCCTCATCTCTGAAAATGATTATTCAAGAAGCTAGATAATTTCATGTATATTATAAAATTCATCTCAATGAAGTTACTCATGTAAAAAATATTCAAATTCAATCTCTATTGCTAATGGTGACATGAAACAAAGTCACATAACAGTCAAGTACCACCCCATATCCTCATTTAATATTCAGAACATTGGATCCTTATTTTTGCTTTAGGATATAATGGGTAAGTTGAGGTCTAACATGCTATTACTAAATTCCAAGACACTAAGAACCTACTAATCACATGGAATTAAAAGCAAAACTAGCCTCTGAGCACTGCAATCGGCTGAAACGCTGCCGAGGGCACAATGAACTTCTGTCGTTCCTGCTACTTCATTCTGCATGCACGGGGGCTCACGGCTGGGAGGGAGACTGGCACCCCCTTCTCTGCCTCCATCTCTCCCTCATGGACCATGTTCTGCACATGTTGGGGGGAGGGAGTCTGACTGCAGGGATGAGTGGAGAAGAACAAAGTTGCTGCACATGAGCTTTTGAAAACACTAACAAGTGTGGAGCAGGTCTGTGACCTGCTGTGACCCCACTTTGCAGGGCCAATCCCCTTTCCCCTCCCTGGATGACACGTGTCTGAATCTGAGCCATCTGCCTCAATTTGCGCAACATCTTCAGCCACAATGGCACCCAGTTAGCCCTGACACGGCTCACAATACATAAAAATAAAACTGCCGCGCTGACAGCATGCTGTGCACTATTCAAGAGCAAACCAACTGGTCAGTGTCTCCTGTCTGACGATTAGCACGGGCCTTGCACAGCGCCCAGTGTCCTCGGGGATCTGTTTAATTACCATCAACAGAAAAGAAGGAGTTTATCAGGAGGCTCTCAGAAAACTTCACTCCCGACTTAATTAAAATATTAGCCACTTAAGCAGGAAGCAGATTCTCTTTAAATGAAAAGTAATTTCTTTTTTGAGTTTTTAAAAATGACATCAAGATCTTATCTAACACATTAGATTCTTCTTTTTAAGATCCTAACAAGCCACATTTGGGCCAAATAGAATGAGGAAAATTAGTTCTTCAACAATTAGAATAATCCAATGGCTGAGATTATGAACTGCACGTTGACAATACACAGTAAAGCGAGAGCTAATGGCTCGTTAGCACAGCCCGCCAGCAATCTTTCTAGTCATCCCACATATCTCCAAACATGCTGGAAACTTGGAGGAACTGGAGAGGCAGTTCCTGCAGAGAACTAGTTTAGGAGTGTAAACCACAGCCGTGTTTCTAAGGTTTTACAGGCTTTCCATACACACTTTCTGTGCAAACGCACACGAGGCTAGGCACTCTGGCACCTCACTCTTTCCTTTATGGGAGAACAAGCTGCTCCCTCACCTCTTATGGCTCCTTACAGAGTCATGCATTTCTTTTGCCTAAATTTAAAAATTATCTTTATGTAATATGTGTCTGTGTGGGTCTATGTGCATGTGTGTGCGTTCCACCAAATCTAGACAAGGCGTGGGGATCGCCTGAAGATGAAGGTATAGCCAGGTATGAGTCACCCAATGTGGTTGCTAGAAACTGAACTCAAGACCTCTGGAAAATCAGCGAGCATGCTTAACTCCTGAACCATTTCTCCAGTCCTTGTCTAAATTCCAGAGGTGGTACAGCTTTATAGGAGAAAGGTATTTCTGTAGTTTGCTAAGACACAATGGCTCCATATTCCCATTCGTCTACTCAAGTTTCCCCACAGACTTGGTCGCCATACCTGTAATTCATCCAACAAATACTTCAACAGAGGCCTCCATTTCTGACAGGGCTCTAATCATGTAAACAATAGTCTGCTTAGCCCTGTATTTACTTAGCACTGTGCCTGGGGACCTCAGAGGAGGAGACTACGCCTGAACTGGAACACAAAGCGCTGTTTGAATTTCAGGGCCGCAGAGCCCCAAGGCACATTTTATTTCTCTTCCATTAAAAACCACGAAGAGTTAATGTCACAATAACACCAATTAGGCAAAGACAAATGCCACTGTGCTCACAGAGATTAAAATTAGTATTTGGGGCATGTTTTTCAAATCCTGTTATGAAATTTTCGGTGTCTGAAAGAACAGGACCATGGAGCGTAGGTCTCACTTGAACTGCAGGAGCCGTGCCTCCAAGCAGGCCGCTGTGTTCCTGCAGCCCACAGGCCGGAAGATCAGGTGTCCTGACGTCCATTTCAGTGCACAAGGAGCGTATTTGATTGGAACACGGCATGATTACAACTGGCTTCTTTGGTCCATGCAAGCAAAACCACTCCCCAAAGTTGCTAATTATTTAAATTCTCAACAGCCATATTTTAGCATATATTTAAGTTAAAGTTATGGGAAGAATACTAGTTAATAAACAAAGCTAGAAACCTTGGCTGTAAATACATGCAAACTTGATGGGTGACATCAGGTCTTCAGTACTTGGTCTCAAACAAGGTCCTATTTGTGACTTTTTTTCTAGGAGTCAGGTGAAGTTCTGGTCACCGTAAGTAGCTACTGTTTATACCATGTGACTAGAGGTGGGCGCAAAGTGCTTACACAAAGTCATCTGACCCAACGAGGCAGGGGACTGACAGAGATGGGGGTGGGCGTTGAAGCACACACAACTGCAGGTACTTACCTGGGACACTGGGCCAGTACATGGCAGAGCAGGGATTCAAACCAAATACTCTGAGTCCAGGTCACATACAGTTTCTCAATAGATGCAAAAAATTCAATATTTGTTTTTAATTAGTCAACAGATGATTTTCCTATGTGCCTAGCATGTGTAGTTTAACCTATCATTATGCCAGAAACCTTAAGATTTTCTCCTTTCAAAGTTATGTGCTTATTTTGTATATTCTGCAAGTCATAAGCATCCCAATTTAATTGTCATATTTTTAATCCTTGCTCTTACAGATTAAAAATGAAAATACTGTCTACTATTCCTTCCAAAGTCATCAGTAAAGACAAATATAAAATCTTTTTGAGAAGAACTGTAACTGGGAGGGAGTACCAGGAGAGCAATCAGACCTGGAAACCAGGGCCAGCACAAATGAGGACAGGAGTGACGACGGGCAGAGATGCACCGTCTGTGGACGACGGCTCCACGGTTTTAGGAGGACAGCATCTGCATCTTTTTCATTTCATCCTAATATTGAGCACTCCCTGTTCATAATCACCAGCTGAGAAGGTAAACTTGGGCTGCGTGACATCTTACTAAATAAATGTCTTGTCCGCTAGCTCTAGCAACTGACATTTAGTCTTTGTTGAATCCTTAAGATTCACGAAAAGGGCCAAATAAGCTCAGGCTGTGACCTAAATGAGAGGAAAAAATGTCTCACTCTTTTAAAAAGTTATTTTCTAACTATTGTGGGAATGATGAAACTGGTCACATAACAATAGATCCTGAATAAATATATTGTCTGCAATTCATTTAAGTTTGTGAGAAACTGTATCATAAATGGTCTTTATTCCCCCTCAAAGAAAGGAAGTGCCACAGCTCAATTGTCGCAAGAAGTAAACACAACCGCACAACATGAATGCATGTCTCTCAGAGGCGGCCTCCACCTCACAGCACCCACAAGCGAGCTCCTTATGCAGAAGCAGACTTGCCGCCCTAACGACAGCTTGACGACATGCTTTTTCTTCTCTTGGATAGTCTTCCTGCTTTCTGGTTTTTCTATTCTGAGTTCAATTTTCTTGTGCTTTCTGTTCTACTGGTTATCAGAAGCTGTGACAATGGCCCACTCAGGCTCAAACTTTTTTTTCTGACTCTGTACACGAAGCCTTCAATTACTGCCTGCTGAAGCAGACAGAATCCTATTAGTAAGAGACGATCACGAGATGCCCTGCCCTGCCCTCGCTGTATAAAAATAATTAGTCCAAAGTTGACAAATGTGTAATGAAGTCGCACAATCATTATATGTAAGAAAGCCTGGCTTGAAGGAAGCCCTAAACATCAATACCACAGTGTGAAGATTTGGAGTATTATTTTCCTAAGGATTCAAAACTGTAAATCTTTACTGCTTAGGCTTAATACAGTTTAAATAGACAGAGACTCCATATGCTGCAAAGAATTCTCTTTTGTTGACTATAAAACTGCATTTCAAGTTAAGTCCATTATACTATTAATAGTAAGAAAAAATTTACAAGCGATTAAAACTGAGAGAATTTATCTGAGGCACGTACTTTAAGACCTGTCCTGGACCATGGGGGGACCTACGGGAACTGTGCTCCCGTTACAGAGTGGAATCCTATCTACACGGGAGACCGTACAAAAGCCACCCCACTCCATCAGTGCAGTGATGTGCTCTCTTTCTCTGTACAGAAAAATGAAAACTTAAGTGCACTTTCCAAAGAAAACCTAAGCTTCCGTCCTGCCTCAGCAGCTCTGGTCTGCCTGCACAGGGGGTGTGGGATGATCCAGCGTTAACAAGAGAACCACACAGCAAGGTCAAGTCTTACCCCCTTTCTTTGATCCTTGACAAAACTGTCAACCCAGAGGAATGCCTTTCATTTTCTTTCTTTTTTAACATGAAAACATCTATTTATTCTCTTTCGTGAACTGCTACATTATTGGGCATTACCTCACAAATGGAGAAATTAAATAAAAGTTAAATACAGAACATTTTAAAGGAAGACTCTTTTGAGCAGTTTGGTTACATGTAAATATCCAGACTGGCTTTCTGTGTAAAATTGACTGAGTTCTGCATTTGTTTTCAAATGAGGCACTGCTTCTGAGCCAGTAGGTAGAAAGCAGATCCAAAAGCAGTGCTGCCCTCTAGTGGCAGTCACCAGCCAGCGGAGGCAGCAGAGATCACTTACCTGTTCCCTAACTCACAGTTCTGTTGGACTCAAAAGGTGCCATGTTGGAGAAAAGACCAAGACAGATATCATTGTATCAACAAATGTTCTTAAAAACTCTTGCTTCAGGACAGATTAATAAGGGACTGGAAGTACTCTTGGAGCTTCTTAAACAGTGTGCACCAAGACAGTCAATATCACAGGCTAAGCAAAAATTGCTTTCTTGACAATCCCCAAAAATCACGTGAAATTTAAATCTGCTGAAGATTCCATGAGAAAACAATCAATAAGCAAACAGTATCCTGGAGCCATATGTGGTGGCTCACACCTATAATCCGAGCATTTGGGAGCTGAGGCAACTTCCAAGTCAGTCCAGGCTATAGGCAAGTCTTCATCTCAAAACAAACAAAACACAACACACCAAGCAAAAAACAAAGAAACCAACCAACCAACCAACCAACCAACCAACCAACACAAACCCCTATGAACTCACCTACACTACCACAAGTTCAATCAACTTGAGGATGGAAAAAAGGCAATTATTAGGTCTCTCACCAAGAAGCAACTGTCCATTGGAGACTCATGACAGATCTTATGGGACAGAAAAGGATACATAAAAGTATATCCCCTATAACAGTTACATAGTAGTGGGACTTACTGGGATAAAATTTTAGAAGTCACTTGTACCTATACTTTAAACTACTATATGCTGATAAATCAGTGACCAAGATCACCATGGATATACTATTCAATGTAAAGCAGTAGACTTTCTTAGTAATTAGTGACTAATAACAAGAACAAAACATTTCCCTACTAAGATCTTTACATGTACAAGGTGTATATGACAACAAATTTCAAATTAGCAAAGGGCAGACAGAAGGCGAATCTTAATTAACATCTCTGGGGGAAGGGACAGAGCACTGAACATGTGCCGAGAGTGAGCAGCTCTACCACGGTGACCTAGGTGGGCAGCCAAGCACCCAAGGGTCATCCATCCAAGTGCCCAGAGTCTGTCTGAAACCAAATATCACACTTCCCAGTACCCGGCCAACTGGGTAAACTCGTTCATGAGATGACAAGACAAGTCAAAATAACGACAATGCAAATGTTGCAATTCTGAACACAGTGGAAGCGTTGGGGCTGGTGAAAGACACCCTTCCTTAGCGACCTGAGACTACTTTCCAGGCCCTGCTGCAGCTAACTCACAGAAGAACCTGTAGAACATCTCCTCTGGGGCTGGGAGCAGCTTCAGGGCAGAGCCCAGACCTGACAACATGTGCAAGGCCCGAGATGCAGTATGCACACCCTTCACCTAGTGTCCCTTACTGTTTTTGAAAAGAAAATACATAAACATAGGAAAGTGTTTTTACCCATGCCACATGCCTATCCCCAGCTATTAGCCCAGGGCCACCCCAAGCTGCAGACTCTGGAACATACACGCACATTCCAGGGCTAGTCCCTGATGTACTGAACTCAATCACAGAAATTCCAGGTGGATAAGCTTAACAGAGTCTCCCACCTAATTCTTTCCAGAAAATATCTTTAGAGACTTGGGGATTATAGATGGACATTTAGTTTCTGAGTTCTGGTACTGCAGTATCAGAGTATGGTCACCAGTACAACTGAGCAGTGGCATTTCAGTTTCTATACACTGGTGACATGAGCCTTCCTCAGAAACACTGGATTTTTCTCAGGCATCTTTTCTGGCCCTTGATGAGCCTTGGTAGCCTCCCTTAGAAGACAAGAACTCCTGACTTTGAGGAATCCATCCATATGCTCCGAGTGCTGGCCATCCTGCCTTCCCAGGCTCCACTCACGAACTACCTTCATAGTTCTGACTTACGACTCCCCACAATGTACAGCGTACCACACACATTTCAAAGGAAGAAAAAAAGCTATTCCACTACATTTTTAGTAAATGCTCTTAGATGATGCCAGAGCTTCTCGTTCCCAGCTGCTGTTCCTAACTTGTCTAACTGTGACCTGGAAAGCTGCACACGGGCACAACAGCTGGCGCCTCACTAAGATGGCTGGTTCTTCCCAAGAGCAGGAAAGCCAACCGGACGCCAGCGAGGAGGCGGGCAGTTGACAGTGCACCCACTTCCTAATGCTCTGTAGGGAAATCGTGTTTAAACACCATGCACTTTCTCAGATGACCTCTACATTCTATTTAGAGTCAGTCTAACATTGCCCAGGCTGACCTTGAACTCACTCAGTAGCCAAGGGGCCTTGAACTTTCTGTCCTCTTGTTTCAGCCCTGAAGTAGTTGAGACTACAAGACTACATTTCCAGGCCACGTACTTTTTCTTAATGAGCAGCATTACTGTTGAAATGATAGGCACCATTTTTCTTGTTCAAGGAAAGCTCGCACTGTGTACTGTTGCACACTTTGGCAAATTCATCAAGGTTTACTTTTTTTAAAATTGGTGTTTAATGCAAAAATATTCAAATTTTGGGGAGCTGGAGGAATACATTATTTCAAAGTAAGACAATGGGAGTTTTATTCATTGATTGGTTAGGAAAAATATAATGGCACTGTTAAAAGTCCTGCAAGAAAGAAAATATCTTGAAAACTAAGCAGAACACATGCCAGTTTGTTATATAACAAAATTTAGTATCTTTTTTTTGTTGTTGTTGTTTTTCGAGACAGCGTTTTTCTGTGGAGCCCTGGCTATTCTGGAATTTGTTGTGTAGATCAGGCTGGCTTCGAACTCAAAAGAGACACGCCTGCCTCTGCCTCCTGAATGATTAAAAGGCGTATCCCACTACCTCTTGGCCCCAAAATTTTGTATCTTAAATAGAAACAGTCAAATGCTTTTCATGTTTGGTATTTTAAAATAATCTAAAGCCAATCACAATATATATTACAAATATTAGAGTGTGGTTGGTCTTGGTCTTTCAGAAACTCAAAGGAGCTCTTGGAGAAAAGTACCAGAGTCATTGAAAACCTCACGGGGTTTCAATGTTGTCATCAGCAGACAGTATCTAGGCTTAGAAATAAAAAAATATCTCATGGGGTAACATAACATCAAATGCTACAATCTTAACACAATACAACAACTCAAAAAATAATAAACTGTCAATTTCTGCTATTAAACTGCAATCAGCAATTGTTATTTCATTTAAGTGAAATTAAGAAAAGCACTAACATAGATTTTATAAATAATTAACTGAAAACAATGGCAGAATGTTAGAAAATCAGCCAAATAACTTATATCAACTCGATTAATAAAATACGATAATGAAGTACTTAATGCCTGGAAGCCTTAAAAAATAAAAACATTTAGGGCATTATATAGCTATATTTTTTGTAACAAATGGGATATTTTCAGGTGAGAGGCAAGTTAGGATAGCACAATCTATTAAGTCTACATAGACCTTTTATTCCCGTCGACCATCCACCCCCAGGTTGCAGAGCCCAAACCCAGGCCATTAATGATGGAACTAAACAGGAACGCACCATGAGATCCTGTACATGAGGGCCGAGCACATTAAGGCTTGAGTGCCATCTCCACGCTAAAGTAAGTGGTTCTGAGTTATCTGCCTCCTTTGCATTAGCAGTAATAATTGAGCACTGACTGTGATTTTTAATTAAAGTCATTTGACCAGGCAAGAGGTTGCAAACCTCCAGAACAAGTTTCAGGAAAATTATGTGTTAATCAGGATTACAAAACTGCTTCTGAGTCGCAGGCCAGTCCTGCCCTCCAGCCCACTTCATTCTCGGGCAGGGCTGTCTCGTCTGTAGTAAACTGTCTATTTCTGCCAGCAGAAAATAAACAAAACTATGTTAAGCATACTTCCTAGCCTGTCTTCCAGTAGGAAGATAGCTTTCATATTATTTATCTTAATTTAAAAGGTAATTTTATTTCTTTTCATCACAGAAATAAAAACATGCAAGATTGACTTTTGTTTTCTAAAGAACAAAAACCACGACCCAACAATCCTCACACAAGAACTGAAGCAGAAGTTGGGAGTGAGAACAATCGCGGTCTTCTGTGCTTTGCAGGAGATTGGGAAGCCTGCAGAGGGCTGCAGTTAGAGAGTGGAGGGGACACGTCATAGTAAGCCAGAAGTTAAAGCCGACAATGCCATCCTTACACTTTCATAGCTTTAGGAACTCAAACATTAGAGTAAAACCACAGGGAAGCAAAAAGGACTAGGACAGTTTGGCAGTGGAGAGCTTGTCCGCCAGGTACGACGGCTCTGTCTCCAGTGGAGGAGATAAAACAAACCAAATAGGCAAACTCTGAACCAAACAAACGCTCTCCTTTTCCCGAAAAGGCTTTGTTTTCTTTGCCACTGAGCAGCATCACTTGGCCGACGGCCGGGTTTGCGTCAAGGGGCCAATAAGATAACCTTTCTTCCATTTGCTTACTTACCCTCCACGAAATGGACAGGGTTTCTTACAAGTGTAAACCTCAGCATTCTCAACTGATTTACCCCAAGTTCCACCCCCTTCTCTTGCTGTAAACAAAAATAAAAACAGAGCGCACCTGCTTCTTGAGTAGCACACACAACCTGATGCTGTCCCAAGAGCACAGAACAATCAGGCAGCTGTGAACAATGGCCTCCCCGCTCTGCGGAGGGCAGTCCTTCTGCAGCTGTCCCAGCATTTCAGCTCTGCCTCCCCTTTTTAGCTTTCTACCTATGTCCGTATTGGTGGCCAAGTTGAGACCACATGGAGAAGGAATATCCAGCCCCAGACCTCAAGGCCAGGTGCAGCAGGTCTGACACCCAAGCCATCCACGGCTTGTTTCACACAGAGCTGATAGAGAAGAAAAACAAAGCAAACAGACCCAAATGGCTACGTTTTGAGTCTAATTTACCTCTGTAACTGATGACTGCATGAGAAGGAACACACCAAACACAGTGGGTAGCTGTCTGCATGGCACAGGTATGCCATGATGTAGTCTGTGGTGGTCCTGTGGATACGGGGCAATTCTTATCTTTGCTTTCACCTGAAGCCACAGGCACTAGCAGTATACAGTGTGCAAATATGAGCCGCATCAGGACACAGGACCTGGAGCCTGGTGGGGAGGCGGTACTCGGTCTGAGCACAGCAGCTGTATTTGGCCCGCAGGTTGTACAGCAGTTCCGTAGAAATCAGAAGCAGCTGTAAGGAGTGCCTGTCAAGGGAAGGCTGTGTCTACTGTGCCCAGTGCCCCACTCTACTCTTAAGAGTTTTCCCTAGAGATCCAAATCCAGGAGAATAAGGTAAATTCTTATCAGCATTATAAAGGCATCTTAAGAATCCACCAAGTTATCATAAAACATAGATGTTGTCTGAGCATCCTTCAGAAGCAACCATCGGAAGGATGCTATAAAATGGGGATAAGGCTTTGACTCAAATCGATTCATCAAGCAGACCACCAGGCATATGGTTATTTACTGACAGAGAAAACAATGCATTACCCATCAGGAATGCACTTATGAGCACAGGGGTATGCCCCAGCCACAGGCCAGTCAGCCCACCTGTGTACGTTATCTTGTCCTGAAGGCACAGCTCCGAGGTTGGCAACATTTACAACCTTCTGGAGGATCGTGGAAGGAGTGAAGTTCTGCGGGGCAGCGATGATTGTAGCGGAAGTCTCATTCATCCCAGTGAGTGTTCCTGTAACAGCAAAGAAACATCCCATTCAACTGGCCTTACTGTGAAAAGGATTTTTTTAAACAGCTTTAAGCTCACAGCCAAATTTTAAAACTTTTCTCAATGAAAGGGTGAAAGGGATACTACTTTAGAATTTAATGTATAATTACATAAAATTAAAATGATGCTAGTTTTTCTAAGACCAAAAAAAAAAAAAAAAGAGAGAAGAAAACCTTCACTGTGTAGAAAAATACATAAGATATTGTAAAAAGACAAACAGAACATTCTTCATAAATCTGATTTTAACTAGTGCAGGATAAAGCCTAAGCATTCTAAATAAAAAGTTTTTTACTTCAGCCCCTTTGAAAACGTAGTGTGGGTCACGTAAACTGCCTCGCTCCTACTTGGGCGGGCACTGACTTCTTAACATCATTAGCTATTTGCCCTGCTCCTTCCAGGATCACCGCCATGCTGACTGACAGCAAGTGCAGTAACCGAGCCCCAGCAGCAGTGCCCAATAGGAGGCCTCCAAATGACACTCGGTGAGGGCTGCACTGACTGGAAGTCACTCAACAGCGATGCAGCTCTAGAACACGGGACTCTAAACCACATCAACAACAAAGCCGTCTGTCTGGCGAACAGAACTAGAGCCAAAGACACAAACGACAGTTTCTGAATAGAGAAGTCTGATAACAGGAACAATGTATATCACAAAATTCTAAATTCCTGGGCCTTTCAAATAGTATTAGAAAAAGAAACGTAAGTGAAGTAAAATTACAGACAAACCCCACAGTCAATAAAAGACATACCATTAGCTTTAGAGCTTCATGTGGATATATATGTTCAGGCAACAAACTCAATAATAGACCAAACTCATGGGAAAATATTGAAATTTAGCTCCTGGGCTAAAAACCAAAATGATTACAGTAAATGCCATCTATTTGCATCTGTGACATAAGTCACGAACAATAATGGTGTCTATTCAACACAACAACTTTTGGAGACATTTGATCAGGTGCACAGCACTGTACACAATTTATGAAAAGCTTTTCAAAAAACGTGTGCACAGTCCTTCTCATTTAACCTCCCAGCCTATGTACCCACTTCAGTTATTTATTGCAGAGGAAATATGAACGTTTTAAAAGTCCCTCTGCTAATAACACTGCACAAAACTGTACTCCCGTCTATCAGATAAAAGCCAGAACCAACTACGCCCAACAAGGAGCATGGTTACTAACCACTCTCAAGCCCCAGGAACACTACGTTCTGTCTTAGGCCGTTTAACTTTAACATTAGGCAGAAGCTTTAACAACTACACAAGCGGCCAAACTGTGCTTTTAAGTGAAGCGCAGAGGCTGACATAAGACTGCCGAGAGATGTGTGCACTCATTTAGGATTTAAACCGTCTCCATTAAGCTCTATTGAAGAGCAACCGCTAAATAAATGAATGCAACTATGTTTATGTTAAAAGCCTGTTTCCCGCAGCATGTAATTAAAGGAAATGCTGTACAAAGCCAGTACTTTTGTCAAGCTCCTGTAAATGGAAAGATGGATAGCACTCAGAGAAGTGAATGCATTGCTTCATATTTAACCTTAACACTCTTGTCATTAATGGTTTGTCTAACTTGTTCTATAAAAGACAAGGTACTGCTCCATTGAAGTAAAATTAAAAAAATCAACTAAACCATGCTTTTCAGAACAGAAGATTCATTATCGTCAGCTAATGTATTGGCATAAAGCAAAGTAACATCCTATCGAGTAAAGCACACATTCAATCTGCCTTCCCACCCCCTTTTATTTTTAACTCATGCTGTTTTATTGTTATAGGCAATTTGTACCACTCAGCATGACAGTGTAAACTGAATCAAGATTAATTTACATGCAAAAGAACACTTAGGAGAGCAGCACGGTAAGCAAATGTATTGTCTCGATTGCTGAGGTGGAAAGGAACCTGGAAGGGGAAAGAAAGGTGCTCTAATTAAGGGGCATCAAATATGATTGCTTGTGGTAGTTAAGGGCCAGAAAATAGCAAATGTCTGACCATTTAAGGAATTAGCATCTTGCGAGCTGGGAGCCCATAACATGGATGCATAAATCACAATAAAATTAAGCAAGCATTCTAGATTTCTTTCTTAAACCAGAGATTTTGCTTAATGAAAATGTATCTGGTATTCACAAATTAACAAGAAAGAAAAATATGCCATGGTGATCAGTAATGTTTGCCCATACATGTATAAAAGCAAAGGCTCAGGGAAATACTTAAGTTCTCAGAGGGAAGGGCTGGGCTTCATTGGAACTTAACAACATTTTGTTCCAGATATAAGACAAGATTTAATTTAGGCTAGGCTTATCGGATGAAATTAATAGCTAAAATGAAAATCAAGGAATGCAATGAAATCTTATTTGAAAAGATTTTTCTAAATTTTAGATTTGCAATTTAAACGACAGGAAGAGAATGATGCAGAGCAGGCAGCCTGGAATAGATCACTGGCCTGAGTCTTTGAAAGGAAAACTAAAGAAACAGAACCCATTTTTTAAGTATACTTCCTAGTATTGAAAGGCTCTCACACACAGCTCATTAACTATCTCCAATGCCCCAAACTCGTAACAAATAAATCACACGTCCGTCGAAGGCTCAATAATATGAATACTATAACACTTTCAACATACAGGACAGGCCAGCACAGTCTGACTGAGACCCTGGCCCACACCCGTTGTTCTGACCACACGAGTTCAGCAACTGAGAAGATGATGGGCAGGTGGTGCGCTGAACAAAGCTTTGGCTTTAAGGAATATGAATGCAGCATGTCTGCTGAGACCGCTTCTAATATTGTGCATACTTTCAGTTTTGTATATCTTTGGAATAAAATAAAACCATACCCCTCCTTTCCTTCCTTATTGTTTTTAAATTAAATCCCAATGAATACACTTAATGTGCTTTTTAAATCTTAAAATAGGTCCCGTAAATGAGATACTAATTATGTAAGTGCACTCACCAAGGTAAAAACAGGTTTTAAAACTAGGATGTAACAAAACGTACGCACGTTTCCTCAATTTACTTCCATCTTACCTTTTAGCACTTTATACTGACAAAATATAAACAAGTGATTTTCATTTTGGGTTAGGGTTTCCCTCTGGTGAGCCATCTTAAGGGGTCTTCTGTGAACGCTTAGCCCCTTTCCTGGAGCAGGTTCACTAATCCATGTGTAAAGTTGTGGACTGAGACCTTTATTAGCAAACCCGCCGAAACCCGAAACTAAAGAGATGGTACTGAAAAAGCCTGTGGTGAATCTGCCAGCATCAAGTCCCACATCAAAGGGTGAATTCAGGAAGACAGAGCGAATGATACAGAAACGCCAAGAGACTTCGAGGATTTACAAATACTTCATATAAACACATTTTCAAATAGCTTTATTCAGAGTAGCCTTTCTGCTCTATTAAACATAGCAAACAGCTGCCAGATTTATTCAGACAAATAATCAACAACCCTAGGAGTAAAATGGCAGAAGAAAAAGGAATTTTGGCAACAAGCCCACAGAGGACGGCGGCTAGTCTCCATGTGCACCTCTCTCGTGCACTTGCGGTTCTGTATGGTTAGTCAGCGAAAAATCCCTCAGTCACAGCAGAGTACAAAACATCTGATTGAAATCGCAAGTATTCTAAACAAAAGCCGAGAGAGAGCAAGGGCATGCAGTGATCTGCAGTGCAGACGCAGACGAGCTGCGTCCCGAAGGCAGGCAGGCAGGCTATCCCCTACAATGGGCACCTTCCTCCCTGGTGCGCCACTCACCTGGTTTTGCTGAGCAGATGTAAGGCAGAGGCAGGCTTTAGCCAGCAAAGGGCAGAACAGCAAACATGAGAATCAATTCATTTGTCATTGGAAAAAGAAAGCCACAGAGGTAATTTCTTCTACAGTAATACTCAACTTTTAAGAAGACAAATGCAAAGTTGGATTTAGTTATCCCTTTTTAAAAAACCACGTGACAAGGTCTGAATGGGAAAAGATTCTATATTGACAGTGTCATCTGAGGTTTCCGTGGTGGGGCACTTCTGTAACAGGTGTCTCTGAACCCACAGCCAGCCAGGACTGGAGTGAAATAAGCCAGGAAGCCAGGAAGCATGAGCTCTCCTCGGCTGGGGTCTTGTGTGCGCAGTACTTCCTGGAAGACTGATGGCTAGGACTGAATGGCCTCCAGATAAAAGGATCTCTGATTACACCCTCCAGAGGAAATTCTTTAGGCTCACAGAAACTTTTACACACCGCTGATGACAGCATTTAAGGAAATGCTGTACTAAGTATCTAAAATCAGTGTTTCCCCTGTATCCATACAGAAAGAGACCCTCATTTTTATTAGAAAGCATGCTTGACTCTGGACAAGTACAATATGAATACCTACAGTCTGCTACAATATTTTCTTTGGTGTATATTTAAAAATCTTTCACACCTAATTTAGTCAAAGTATTTCTTTAATAAAATTCAGTCAAAAGAAAATAGAGATTTTCAATAGTATAATTAGGACTTGGTTCTGGAGGGTAGTGTTACTGTGTATATAAAAGCACACTAGGACACGGAAAGACAACTTTGTAACAACCTACAAACATACGCAGACCTGAGGTTTGCAGTGGTAGAAAGAACATGAGTGAGTCTCTAGTTCCTGGAAGTTAAAACACACAAGAACAGCATGAGGCTAAAAAACAACTCTTAGAATTGAACAATTGACTAAGGATCAGTCTATTATTTTAAAGACATATTCACTGATTTTCAGCCCTGCCAGGAATATACAGAAACACGCACTTCTAAAGTCTGAGTACATTAGAGCCAATGGGAAGACTGTGTGCTGCCTGTTGCTGGCTGGGCATGCATGGAAACCCCAGGGCCTGTTGGAGGCACAGGCACCTACTGTTTAGTGCAGAACTTTCTAGCAAACTGCAGTCACCTCTCACCTCGCTCCTTCTTAAAGTCTTTCTCTGACATGGCCACAGGTAAAAGCAGTTCCCCAACAGGAGGCTGAATGTTGACATTGAAGCAATCATCCTTGGTGCTAAGGAAAAAAAATTCAAAGATGACCAAATGCTTAAAAAAATCATACATTGAACCACTGCACAGTTTAACAGAAACAGTTAAACCTGAACTTTTGACCCTTCAACTTCCACCTCCAGGAGCTGGTTATAGCTTGTGCCACCACGCTCGGTTTATGCAGTACTGAGGACAGCCCAAGGATTCCTGTATGCAAAGTACACTATTAAATGAGCTACACCCCCAGCCCCTCAGCGCTTTAGTCTTCATTCTGTTGTTTGGGTTTTTTTGAGATAGGGTCTTTTGCAGGCCAGACTGGCCTTCAACTCCTCATGTTCCTACTTCTACCTCCCAAGTATAGGAATTACAAGTATATGCCACCATAGCTGGCTTTTGTTATTTATTCTTTACCTGCAATAAAATAAACAGTGAACATTTGCTTCTTTATTTATCTAGTGTGTTTAAGTTGTGTGTGTGTGTGCGTGCATGTGTGCACATGCATATACATGCATGCCAAAGTGCGCCCGTCACAGGACAACTGTAAGGAATTGGCTCTGTCTCCACTTTTATGTGCCTAGCAGAGATCCGACTCAGGTCACCTGTCTTACTCCTTCAGCAACTGAGTCCGCTTGCCAGCTCCAAACTTCCCTTTTAACTAAAATCATTATATTCTAATTGTGTCATTCACTGACATGAAAGTTGTTTCAATTGACAGGATGTGACAAATTTAAGAAAGTCACTGTGTTTCTAGTGTTAGATAGAAAACAACACAGAGTGTAATTGTTTCACTAGACTCGCTTTAGAGGTGTCCAAGTTAGGCAGTTGGGTTAGCTGATGAGAGCTGCCGATTAAGAGTGCGTTTGGCTGCAGATAAGCAGGAAATCCAGCAAAGAGTTTCTTGTGAAGCAGGTGTTTATTGTCTAGAATACAAGTCTTGGAGTTACAGTCACAAGCTCATTAAGTGGCTAAAGAAACCCCCAAGGACCCAGATTTCTCTAGCTTTCCACTCCACCACCCATAGGATGCTGGCTTTCCTCATGGTTGCCAGATGGCTGCTGAATCTCCAGGTACCACTTTTATATTCCAGTTGAAGAGGGAACGTGATGATGAAGTGATGGGCAAACGAGCCAACCAAATCTGTTCCTTCTTCTGAGGCAGGGAAGCAAAAGCTTCCTGAGGGACTGAATTGCAATGGGCAAGGGAAGGTGACTAGGAGGTGGCTGCTCTAGATACAATATGTTATTAGATGAAGTTAGGGTGAGAAAGGAAAAACAGAAGAAGAGACATGAAATCCACTTACATTTATGTTACTACTGATTTTTTCTTCCTGGTGCTAGGGGCCAAACCTAGAGCCTGAAACATACTAGACAGTGCTCCACCACTAAGCTTACTAACTGCTTCCCCACTCTCAGACAATCTATTCATGTAAGCTACCTTAAGTTTTCCCACAAATGAACTGTTCAAGGCAGACCAGTAAGGCCTGTTTATGTATTAAGCCAACATTTCCTAAACAAAGCTGTGATCTTATCTACTGCGACACTGGACCCTAACCCAAGTCCGGGGGGATGGAGCAAAACTTCCTGTGTTCAGAATGTCCAGATGTGTGCTAGGCTGTGTGGAAAAGGTACACCCCAGCTGGTATGTTCAGCAGGAGTGGAGGGAGGAGAGAAAACCTTGCACCTAGGCTTGTGTTTCGGGAATGGTGAGCATGGACAAGGCCGATGGCACAGAGCAGAGGGCTTTCTAGACAGTACGCCCACTCACGCCACTTTTCTATGGAGAGCCGCAGCTCACGGGTGTCGTCTGGCCTCTCCACTGAAGTGTGCGGACACACGCATGGCCAAGTACTCTATTCACAGAACCAACACAAAACACTTCCCAGGTTTAATTTTTAAAGATTCCTTTCTATTTCTGTCTGTGTAAGCATGTACCCAAGAGGCCAGACAACAGCATCAGGTCCCCTGGAGCCACCTGATGTGGGTGCTGGGAATGGAACGGAGGTCCTCTGGAAGAAACAGCAAGTGCTCTTAACCACTACGCCATCTCTCTAGTCCAGTTTCAATGTTTCTTTAAGCAATGACAAACCATTGGGGACCTTAAGCACTGATCCCTTCTGTAACCTAGAAACTGGGGAGGAGCGAGCACCAGCTGGGGAGATCGCTGAAGTCTGGTGGAGGCGGCAGGTGCTCTTGGCATTTACTGTGTATTTTACTCATTAAATCTGAACAATGAGCCTATGACACAGGAAGAACATCGGAGAGGCTCAGGGATAGAGTGCTTGCTGGCATGATAAAGGCCTTGGGCTTGAGTGCCGGTAACATCCAAAACCAAAAACCCCAAAAAGAATTTAATCAACATGGCCAAGGGACACACAGCCAAGTGTCTCGGCCTCAAAGCCCACTTCTCTGAGTTGGGAAGCATTTACAATGGGGAATTAGAAGAGACAGACTGAGTGACGGATGGACAGAGTCTTTGAACTTTACACTGAGAACAACTGAGTGAATGACAGCACATTGAAGAGGAATCTGGATTCCACACAAAATAACTTGGCTTTAATTATCTCATACTCTGAGGTGTCCAGGAGACAATTAAAAATGCAAATTAGAAGGGGCAAGAAAAGAAGGTGACAAGGAGAAAGAGGACACCCCGAGAAGGGTGTGGTGCAAGCCTGTGGACAACAGGGGAAAGGGACTAGTGGAGACAGAGGGAAGGGTGGCTCCAAAGGGAAGCCAGATCCACAGGGAGGCTAATGCTCATGTCAGCAAGATGGTCAGATAGGAGGGGAACACAGGGCAGCGAGGTGCAAAAAACAGTAGAGAGTGACCAGAGAAGCATGGAAAGCATGGAGCTTCCTGAGCAGGAGATGAAAGGAGCCGTGAAAGGCAGACAGGGGCTCCTGCCTAGAGCATCATCTTTTTTTCTTCTTCTTCCTTTTTGGGTTTTTCAACACAGGGTTTCTCTGTGTAATTCTGGCTGTCATGGAACTTACTATGTAGACCAGATTTACCTCGAACCCAGAGATCTACCTGCCTCTGCCTCCCAAGTGCTGGGATTAAAGGTGTGCACCCCCAAAGCCTGGCTAGAGCAAGGTCTTACTGATGACTCTAAGCACTAGATGAAGGACTAGCCTGAGAACACAGAGAAAAACATCCAGCCCAATGGAAAGGATGGCTAACTCATTAGAGAGATGTGTCCATAATGCCAATGAAAATGTTTTTGTGGCCTTAATAATACTCCAACATTTACAAAAAGACTTCTCTTCATTTAAAAAAATATTTTGACCTTACATCTTGCTTTCCAGTTTAACTTCAGAAATATGCTGAATTCCTTGGAAAGTTTTATATTCAGCTGCTATGCTGAACGTAAAGAATCTGTGTGAGAACGTCTGTCTTTCTCCTATCTTAAAATACTCTGCATATTCTTTTAAGGCTTTCAGAAAAGTTACACTCTGTAGCCCAGAAATCTATAACACCTTTAGAAACTCATTAAATGGTTTTTCTTTTGATTTCAAGATATTGGGAGCTAATAATCCTAGGAATATTCTGCTTTTGGGGTCTTTCTTATACCTGCTACAACTTCCATCAGAACAAGAAGCACCTTTGAAAGCATATCGCTCACCCTTTCTGACTCAGAGAGGATGGCTCTGGTACTCTCATGGGCATGGATAATGTGCATGGATCAGATATCAGCCAATTCACCACCCAAGCAATGTGCTACTTGTGGGTTATCCTTTGGGGTCTGAGAATCAGGGACACAGCCATGGGGAAGGGCTCAGGTGATTTGTTCTAGGAAACTTTCTATCATAGGGCTGCTTTCTGTGACGTTCTAATACAGTTAGTCTTTTTATTCTCATTCATATTTTTCTATAAAAGAATTAACTTCATCTAAACATCCCAATACACTAGAAAAGTATACAATGTATTATTTTAAATTCCTGAAAATCTCTTCTTTTACTTTCTCTTTCCAATCTTGGTCTCCTTTTTCTTCAGTAACACCAGCTCAGTTTTTTTTTAACAATACATTCCACAACCACTTTTATTCTCTCTAGTACACCGACCATATGAACATACATGCCATTCTTTCCTTTAGTTTCTATGCCATCCTCTCTCTGGTAGGGAATTTTAGGCTTTAGCTGTTTAATAAAGGTGACGTGACTTGGGAAAGCTAGTGGGTGAGGGCTACACTGGAACTACTCCTGAGGGAGGAGAAGCTCGTACGTCTTAGGGAGCTAACAAAATTCCAAGGCTTAGGAAGCTAAAGAAACTTAAGGGGTTCAGAAAGTTACAAGAGTCACAGGGCTCCGCCCTAAAGTTCTACAAGCAGCCACCTGCTGGGGGAAGAGCTCCCCACAAGTTGAGCAGGAGCTCCAGCAATGCGGCGGGAGGACTTTTAGGCTTCTTAGCGATACAGCTGATCTTGCATCACCCAAGCGCCTGTAGTCAGTGACCCCCTCAACTGTGATTCTGTAAGTGACCCCAGAAAACATGCTGGCTCCCCAATAACACAGGTGGCAATCATTCCCTTGGCCTGCTGTTAGCTGTTAGTACTCTAGCCAGGTGAAGAGGTATTTGCTCATGTCTCCTCAGGAAGAGGCGCACACAGGTAGGTATGCCCTCCCTTCCCCTCCAGCTGTATTATTCAGTTTCCTATCTAGCACACTTATTCCCAGTTCAATTTAAAAAGACCCAAGTTTTAACAACTCCTTTGTTTCCTCCCTTCCTTGGGGTTATCCATGATCTTAGTGACAATATTTACTATTTTAAACGCTATTTAAATTGTTGTTTGCCATCAATCAATTTAAACACACGACAAGAAGGACGAGGTATTCACTCCTTCGTACACTGGTCCATGTGGAGATTCTGGGTTTGGTTGATGATTACACTATTTTTGATATTATATCAATACTTATTTACACACACCAACACTGTGAAACTCTCTACTCTTTGCTTCCCCCTCTCTTCTGTCTTTTTCTGTATCATTTTAAAGGATAAATTTCTTCGAGTGACTTTTTTTTTTTTTTTTTTTTTTTTGGTTTTCGAGACAGGGTTTCCCTGTAGCTTTGGGAGCCTGTCCTGGAACTAACTCTTGTAGACCAGGCTGGTCTCACATTCACAGAGATCCGCCTGCCTCTGCCTCCCGAGTGCTGGGATTAAAGGCGTGCGCCACCACTGCCCGGCCTTCGAGTGACTCTTTCACAAAGAATCTGTAAGTAGCAAACAGAATCCCTGCTTGTCTGAAGAGAATGTGTATCAAAAGTCTTATATTTTAAAGCCTGAGTTCTGAGAGAAATCTCACTACTTTTGCATTGTTTTTCTCTCCCTTTTTTCTTTTTTTGAGACAGGGTTCCTCTGTGTGACTACCGTGGCTATCTGGAACTCACTATGTACAGCAGGCCGGCCTCAAACAGAGCTCTGCCTGCCTCTGCTTCCCAAGTGCTGGGATTAAAGGAGTACGCCACCACGCCCAGTTTGCATTGTTCTTTTTTAGGGAAGCTGGGTTTTGTTGTTGCTGTTGTCTTCGTTTTAACTGCAGAAGCTATTCGGATAATGCTGGAGTTTTCAGCAGGATGTGGTCTTTCTGAATCTTCCACTCTCATCTTGTTTGTCCTTTGGTAAGACTTTCAATTTGATATTTGTTTCTTTTGTTTTGGAAACTGCTTTTCTATAAGTTATTTCTTTTCCTCTTCTTCTATGTCTCCTTTATTTCCTAGTCTCCTGTCCCGTGTTTCTGTTCCCTATTCCAGTTAGTTCCTGGCCCCGTCTTCCAGAGCACCAATCTGTAATCAGCTGTGTCCAGTCTACTGCGTATCTGCTCCCTTCACAGTCCCTCCGGGCTTTGTGTCCATCTTCAGCCTTCTCTTTTACATTGCAGTTTTCAGCTCTCTCCAAAGCTTGGTCATCCCTGACTGTGCAGTTGTTTTTGTAACAGAATACAGCTAGTTCTACTATACATTAGCTAAGACATCTTTCTCCAATGCCTCAAGTAAATGTAAAATGTGCCCCCCCCCCCCCCCCCCCCGTCGTACAATGGGGACAATAATGAGTTAAAGACCAATGTGGAAATTAAACAAATGGACACCTGTAAGTGTCTGGAGCAGCAGTGAGCATATTCTAAGTACTTAACAAACGCTAGCAATTACTATCATGGTAGAGACTGGGATGTGGGGTTCATGAAGTGAGACACGGAGCAGCGACATAAACCGAGGAGGCCGGAGGGCAGCACATACTGAGGCTGCTTTCCCGTCTAGGACACCACAGCACTTCATTCCATCCCTTATCATTCTGCTTCCCTGAAAACAACTGAGCCCTGCGCTCCTGTGGCCCTCACAAGCATACAGTCCTTCCAGTCTGCCTCACTGTTCCTGCAATGGTGCCTTAGGCCTCAGCCAATGTCTGCACCAGAGGGGCCGAGGCTGGAATTAGAAGCTCTTTAACTCCCAGGGGCTTCCTGGAGCTTGCTAACTTCCCTTCTCACACACCACTGTGTGCTTGCTTTCCCCAGATTTGCCTCTCACAGGAGTGTCTGGTCACTGAGTACTCAGCTGCTCCTATTTGTTTCCTAATGCCCAATAATCTTCACAATTTCTGATCGGTCAGCAAATGGCATTCTCTCTCTGTCTCCTTTCTCCCTCTGTCTCTGTCTCTCTTTATACACTTACCCTTTAAAGAATGGATTTTTCTTTTTAGTGGATTTTGGACAAAAACAGTGGTGAAGCGCTGTCTTGTAGGTAACTTAACCCACATCTTTGATACAGTCCTACCCACTCACCTCCAGGATGGGGACTTGTTTATGCACTATTCATTTGATAGATCAATTGACATATATTTTAATCAAGAATTTATTTTGGTAATGATTGGAAATACAAAGTAAATGGGAGTTGCTATAAAATACATAAGACTAAGTATGCATATTACTTTCTGTCGCACCCCATCATCTACCTCACTGTAACGAGACAGAGTTAATCTAGAGTAGAGCAGCACCACTTTACCCGTCCTCATCCCTCTCATGACAGAAAGAGACCTGAAGGCTTCAGTCCACATTCTCGGCATTTCCAAAGGCTTGTTATCAAACATGCTCTTATTACCGCAATCTGACATATTGATTTATATAATGTATTTCAGGCAAAAAACAAAAACCTTAATACCAGACACACTTACTCTTCTCCTTCTTTCTACTGAGAACTACCAAGGCGACTACAGCAAAAGGTGCCACTTACTATGCAAAAGGCACAGTCAGGGACTGGCACCGAAGACCGATTGATCTACCCATTACCACATCTCCCTACCCCCACTAGCACTACTATGAAGCTATTGATTGAAACACTGCCGATCGGTTTCCATTTTCTGATTTTGGGCAGGCCAATTAAGAAAGTGAGTAATTGTGATTACACTGCTTCAGGATCAATTACACTTGATGTAAGACAAAGTGCTCTTTTTGAAACATACAGAAAATAATTTTTGATTTTGCATGCTTTTGTGAAAGATGAAATATAAAATAACTTAGTAATTTGCACCTTCACTGCAGAAAATATATTAATGTGTTTATAACAGATAGTTAATTGTTATGTGAGATACATTTGTCATTTTTCTAAAACTAATTTAAGAGACATTGAAAGAATACTACTTAATATAGGATAAAAATCAACACTACAGTGTGTATTTCTTCCTAAAAGGTCTTGGCTAACTGTAGAAGACAAAATACAAATGTGGTCCAAAACACTATAAAAGAAGTCTTTGTAATTAAGAAAAAATGGAAAAATAAGAGCACATCTGATTATAAATTGGTAAGATAAAGGAGTATTTTAGGTTTTAATTTTGGTCTAATTTGATGTACAAGTTTTGTCATTGGGTTCACATTGTTGAGATCATTAAAATGAATATACCTCTGGTGTTGGAAGCAAATCTATTTAGAGTGGTGTTACTCATAGCCTGTGTTCAGTAATATTGATCTGTGTTATTTGTCTAATAGAAAAATAATAAACAATTACTAGGCAATGTTGAGAAAAGTAATCAGTTTCTATATATCACTAATAAAGCAGACCTCCCAAAACATAAAGGTGATGATCTGCATAAAATCAATGTGCACACCGCACTGTTCATATTCATCACTGCCGGCTCAGGGCCAGAGTTCCTGGGAAAATGACAAAGAAAGGTTTGCTACATTTAATCTACACATTTACTTTAAAGGTTTCTGTCCTTACTTGTAAAATTGAAATCATAACAAATTCTATCCTAAGCTAGCTAAAATTCAGAAACATAAAATATTTCAATTTTTAAAGAAAAACAAGTAACTTCCACTAAAAACCAAGTCACGCTCTGAATCAGAAAAACCTAAGAAGGAACTCAAGGGTAACTAAGTTGCACCAGCTTTGTTCTGGAGCTCATCAGCATAAACACGCCACATGAAAGCAGTAAAGCCTCAAACTGAAAGACTGCGGCAACATTTGGTATGACATCTGAACCAACTCTGTAAATGTACTCAGTTTGTAAAAGGAGGAAAGCGTATGGGTCTAGAATCAATATTCTCCTCAAGAAACTCGCTGTATCTCAAACTGACATCTTGCCTCAAAAAGAACCTTCTCTGGGTTATTCAGTAATATTATTAAACTGCTTATTTCTCTGAATTTTCTAAGACTATAGTATTAAAATAAGAAAGAAATTAGCAATAGCCTTGTCCTTTAACCAACAAACCATGGATTACAGCTGCATATGGCAGGCAGTAAAGGCAGGTGTGTAAGACCAACTAAGAACAGTACCAAACAGTACACACGCATCAGCAACATTCCAAGGCACTGTCAAACAAAAAAACACAGTTGCTTAAATGTTGTGTCTTCCAGGCAGTATAAAAACAGAAGAACAACTGAACTTACCACAGCTGGAAACAGGCAGTCTGTGTCGAATCACAGAAGTCAATACCCACTGAGACAGTGACAGACCTCTCAGGCTCCAGAGAGTCTAGGAAAGAGGGAAATTTTGATATGAAAACATGGAGGATGTGAAAAAGAGTTAAAGAAAACACTACATGTTCATGCCATCTTTGGTTAAAAAAAGTACAGATGTAGCCAGGTGATGGTGGTGCACACCTTTAATCCCAGCACTTGGGAAGCAGAGGCAGGTGGACCTATGTGAGTTCAAAGCCAGCCTCGTCTACAAAGTGAGTTCCAGGACAGCCAGAGCTACACAAGGAAATCCTGTCTCAAAAACCAAATAAATAAATAAATAGATAAATAGATAAATAAATAAATAAATGCCGCCAGTAGTGGCACAGGCCTTTAATTCCAGCACTTGGGAGGCAGAGACAGGCAGATCTCTGCGAGTTTGAGGCCAGCTGGGTCTATAGAGCTAGTTCCAGGACAGGCTCCAAAACTACAGGAAAACCCTGTCTTGAAAATAAATAGATAGATAGATAGATAGATAGATAGATAGATAGATAGATAGATAGATAGATAGATAGATAGATAAAATTTAGTGATGGCTCGTAAGAGAATTTCAACTAAGAATATTAAAGGAAACTATAAACTCATGTCGCTGAAGTTACATTCTTCCAAGTTAACTCTGAGCATTCTCCAAAGAACACACTATACCTATTTGTTTGAGAATCTTTTTCCTTATTTTTAAAGTCCATTGTTTAAGTAGCTATATCAGTGTTGGGGGTTACCATATTTTTCATGCATTCACGTCAACATATTGGTTCATCCATTTCTCATTGCCTTTTTCTTCAATTCTTTAAACAGTCCTGCCTCCTGTTTTCATGTCACATAAATTCTACTGCATATTAAATTCTATTAAATTCCCTTGCCTTTTCCTACTGTAGTTTAAATTAGAATGGTCCCACAGACTCATATATTTGAATATCTGGTTCCCTGTTGGAGGAATTGTTTGAGAAGGATTAGGAGGTGTGGGCTCATTGAAGAAAGTATGTCCATACCATTCCTAGTTCGTACTCTCTTCCTCTGCCCCCAACTTGGGGATAAGATGCTAGCTCTCAGCACCACTGCTCGCCTGTCTGCTACCATGTTCCCTGCTGTGACAACCATGGATTCTACTCTGCTCTGAACTGTTAGCCCCAAATTAAAAGTTTTGCTTTAAAGGTGCTTTGGTCATGGTGCTTGGCACAGTGATAGAAAAGTAACCAAGATATTTCTCTTTTTCTTTTTAAGAAACAAAGCATTATTTTCTTATGATTTTGAAGGCTGCATTTCTGAGATAAAGGTGTAGGTGGTGTTGCTTCCTTCCTATATCATGTTCCTTTGTTTGTAGATGGCTGTCTCTTCATGGCTTTCTCTGGGTGCTAAGATGGGTCTGGGGTCTATCGAAACTTCCTCCTCTCATAAGAACAACAGTTTGATTGGATTAGAGTCCATCTGTGAGGTCCAAGACATCTCTTAAGAGATCCCTTCTTCTTCTCCACCCACAGTCCCCTTTCGGTCATAATCTACCCACCTACACACACAACCACTCCAAATGAGTACAAACCAGAGATATGAATCTTCTGTTTAATGTAATAATCTCTAGTTTCATCTGTTTTCCT
Organism: Microtus pennsylvanicus; assembly: GCF_037038515.1. NCBI lineage: Eukaryota > Metazoa > Chordata > Mammalia > Rodentia > Cricetidae > Microtus > Microtus pennsylvanicus. Next base: position 56,228,690 of record NC_134584.1, read on the forward strand.
ACAGATGTTCTGCCATTTCTCCTTACAGATAAGAAAAATTCCATTGTATGTATGTCCTCATTTCTGTTTACAGGCATCTAGACTCGTTCTACTTCTTGGCTACTGTGAACAGTGCAGGAAACCATGTATGTGTAAGCGCTTCTGCAATGAGCAGGTGGAGAGTCCTGCAGTAGTGTTTTCTGAGGACACACTGGCTTTCACATCGGCTGCACACACTCACACCCCAGCAGTGCACAGTGCTCTCTCCGCGCCCTGCCACATTGTCCTGATGAAGTCATTCTGACTGAGGAGAGGTGGAATGTCAAAGCAGTTTTAATTTGCATTTCCCTGATGACTAAGAGTGTTGGATACTACTTCTTTTGAGAAATGAGACACACATTTCCTAGACTATCTTCATCTACATAGGCAGTCGACATTTTTGTTTTGTCTTTTTTTTTTCTTAATACAGAGTCTAGCTCTGTAGCCTGGGCTGGTCTTGAACTCTATATAGTTCAAGCTGGACTAGAATTCACACACGGAAATTGTTGAGCTTTTGAAATGCATAAAAGATCATATACTCAAAACTGCTGACTACTTAGATATAATAAAATAAATTTAAACAATGATTAAAAAAACCCAACTTAAAATGCAAGCTGAAGTAAACTGGGATGATGACATTAAGTTGTGACCACTTCACCAACAGAGCTGGTATCACTAGAAAAAACTGCACTACCCAGGGACTTAGCAGGGTGAAATTACTGGTTGGGTTCAGCTGTCTTGAAAAGTAATAAAGTGGCACTATATATATTTGATAATTCTGAAGCTTCAATCAACTAACCAAGTATGGGAAACAAGTATATGAAGATATAATACTGTTTTTTTCCCCTGGGGGGTGGCAAAAAAACAAGACAAAAATTACATATTTTCATTCTACTTAAGATATCTTAGAATCATAGGACATCCTAAATATGTATGAACATATAAGTAGGGCACATTTTACTTTGCTCAAAGTTTTTAGAATAGTTGCAATTACATAATACAACACATTTATATCTACCTATCTGCTTCAGGTACATCATACCATTGTATTTTAGCAAGTACACTTACTTCAGCAGACAAACATCTAGGGTTTGCTGATAAGTAGGATTGGCCCCTTAATGCTCACCACAAACAGAAATGAAGGTAGATACAGGACAAAGAATAATTCAACAAGCTGCTATATAAAAAATTATTTCTCACAGGCTCAAGATGACCTGTGTTTGAGACACATTTTAAAATGTTATTTGTTTAAGCTGGGTAGTGGCGGCATACATCTTTAATCCCAGCACTCGGGAGGCAGAGGCAGGCAGATCTCTTTGAGTTCGAGGCTAGCCTGGTCTACAAAGCAAGTTCCAGGCCAGGCTCCAAAGCTACAGAGAAACCCTGTTTCGAAAAACTAAAAAAAAAAAAAAAAAAAAAAAAAAAAAAAAAAAGTTATTGGTTTTGCTGTGTGGTATCTGTTAATTTTCTGACTCTAGTTTGAATTTCATTTGCTTATGTAACTTACATTTTACTGGATAGCTATTAATCCACTGCAAGACCTGCTTCTTAAATCTTTGGCGATCATTGTTTCTTTATCATTATTTCCATATAATATCCCCCCCCACACACACTTTTCTAGAGCTGCACACTGTCATCAGCTCACAGCTGTTAGTCTTATTGCTTAGTCTTTTCTCCTTGCCAAGCAGAAGACGGGGCCCAAGTAAACAAGCATTCTACTTCTGAGTCGTGTCCTGGCTATCCTTTAGTGAACCCCTAACTCATTCTTCTGCACTATAAACACACTGTGGCTTGGTCTTGTTCGTATCATACACCACAGTGGGTGGCAAATTCTGTCACCTCTCAAACACGACTGCACTCACAATTCAGAACTCCTGTACTTCATATTGAGGGAGTGATAGGTCTCAAGGTGCCCCATTGTTAGCACTCTGGCACTGCTTGGTTCTGAGTATTATGATAATGAGCTGTGAGCTTAGTGATGTGCTAATTCTGGAGGACAGTTCACGATCAATGGCATGTTTTACTATATGAATGCTTCAAAAACAAAATAATTGCAAAAATTATTCATATAATGTATTTTTACAATATCTGGACACTATTTCTGGACTTGCTGTTGTGCAATGGAAATAGTCTATTGCTAGTCCTTATGTCTTCTCAGCCACCATCTTAATTCTCTTATATTCTTAATCTCTTTGGAAAACTAGGCAAATAAGTTCTAATATTCTTACAAGGCATCCAGCTACCCACTAATGGAAAGGCAAAATCCTGGGATTTAAAGGCAAACTCAAACACACTGGTGACTAGTAAGAATACTGACGGGTCCGTTAAGATGGGCACACATTTAATGAACAAAACATCTTGATGCCTTTGAAAAGGAAATATTTGGCTTTGCTGCATTCTTCAGATGACTTTGGAGGGCTATTTTAGATATAATCACACACTGTCACTGGCTGTCATCGATTAGTGACAGGTCTGGGCTGTGTTACACACACAGAAAAGAATTCTTTACCTTAAAAGCATTCGATCGATGCCCGAAAATGAATGAAATACCATAGTCATAAAGTTTTTTCTCAGAATGAAAAGCCTATAAGTAGTACTGAGACAACGGCATTCATATTTTAATGCCGCATTAACGTCATACTATGAAATTTATTGTATTTATTTCTTCTATTCTACATAGGCCAATAGAAGGTCAACTCATCAACTCATTATGCCAGCCCAAGGAAGCATTAATACTGTTCTACTGTTTTAACCTTTGGATAACATTTCCAGACACAGACAACCCATACATCAGCTACTCGACACTGCTTAACTACACTAATTTTTAAACTAGGTAAAAAGGGTTAGGTTGCAGGCATTTAAAAAAAATCATATATTGGCATATTCTGTAATTCCATGGCAACATATCAAATTTGCAAAAATAATCCAGTAAAAATTAGGACAATGTGTACTATTAAATTTTCTTAATTATCAAAGCATAAAATACTGGTATTCGGTAAGGTCTGAATAGACTAACTCCATTTTATCCTGGTTGTTTATGAAAGTCTACGAGGCTTTGCATTAGAAACCATTGTCTCCCTTGTTAAAAAAAAAATCACAAATACAAAATGTTGTTGTTTACAAAATGCCTCATGGGAAGTCCCCCAGTGTGGGAGTTATATGTAGAAAACAGAATAGTTATGTGCAACAGAATAAGGAGGAAAATTCACTGACTTTGTCCTGGTCCAAGGGTTTACTCCCAGGAAATGCCAGAAAATGGAGCTGATATACTTCAAGGCCCTTTTTGTTTCTTTTAGATAGAATCCTAATAGATCAGAACACCCTCTGTAGCTGAAGGTGACCTTGAACATCTGACCTTTCTACCACCATCTCCCGTGGGGTTTATGCAAGGCTTCTGGGGCTATATGCAGTGCCTCGTATACACCCCAGACCGTCACATTGCACCGGGTGTCTCGTATACACCCCAAACCATCACATCACACCCGGTACCTTGTATATACCCCAGACCGTCATACACTCACATTTTCAATGGAGATTTTGGCTCCCATCTACACCTTAGGATTGTTTCCACTCATACAAACTAAACACTTTTAAGAAAATACTTAAAAATGACAAGGTACAATAGAAGACACTGGAACTATGATGGGCACCTGGGAAGTGCATGCTGTGTGAGAGGTAATCAGGGCCCAGTGGCACATGCCTCCTGCATGCAGAGACGAGGGCCACCACTGCCCACTGCCTCCTGCATACAGAGATGAGGGCCACCACTGCCTGCTGCATTCAGAGACGAGGGCCACCACTGCCTGCTGCATTCAGAGACGAGGGCCATCACTGCCTGCTGCATTCAGAGATGAGGGATACTACTGTCTGCTGCATGCAAAGACAAGGTACACTACTGCTGCATCTTATGCATTACTGTAAAAAAATGAGGTTTTCCTTTTCTATTTTTTGAGCATGAAAGCATCTTGATTCATAAATGGCAGTAATAGATTAAAGATTTAAAAAACACAATAAATACAATCACATACCACAGGATGCTCTTTATCCTGTGCATGAACAGGAAGACAACAGAACAGTATTCATCCTGTGTTCCCTTTACTTTTTAATTTATGGGATGTAAAAGGAATCAGGATAGGGTCTTGAGCTTTGAGAGATACTATATTCAAAAAGGCAGACTGATTTTCCTGGTTTAACACAATAAGTTATCTATGACGAGGGGAGGAAGAAAAATGAGCAGGAGAGGTGAGAGAAGGTAATGCAGAGAGGGGACAGATGGCGGCTTTGATTCCTCAGACCCATCCTCTCATCACTACTGGGTCAGGACGCTAGGACCTGATTCACTAAGGGCAAAGAAATGTATTTCTCTTCCATGATAAATTCAGTCAAAGAAAAGGAAAATGGCTGGGAATATAGCCCAGTAGTACATGCATGCGTATACTTACATACACACACACACACACACACACGGTCACTGTCACAGTAAAACAATATGTATTTTATCTTTTTCAGGAACTATCTGCTTTAAAAATGAAAATATTTAGCTACCAAATTTCAAATGAGAATTACCTATTGGATGAAAAACATGCATTTGCATGCCTACAGGAAGCTTTTTTTCCCCTATGTGGATATTTTCTATCTTTCGATCAGAAGTATTATTCAGTGTTATTTGAACGGAGACCATCTTGTCACCAAAAATGCACGGTTGTCTTGGGAAGCAGTATTGGGCAGCCAGTCCTTTTCCACTCATTCGGTGAAGCAGCTCGTGTGTTTTTGTTGGCACAAAGACAGGTGTACTGACCTATGCACAGGAGGAAGAAAGAGTGAGTGAGAACAGATAATACTTCTTTTAGAAACAAGCCAATATTTATGACATGTTGTTGTCCTAAGTTATTATATAAAACATGGTAACAAACTTTAAAAGATACCATACACAGATCCCAGTCAGAATGGTGTAAAATTATAAAGTAAATGCTTTCAAAGTAGTATTAAAACTTTATTTTACGCTGCAGGAATATATTAAAATACTTTACAATATAAAACAAAAACAACCCAGTTGTGTAATATTATTTCTGGGAGGGGAGAAACATGATCTCACTATGTAGCCTAGATGAGCCTAGATCTTGGGGTCCCCTGGGACGACAAACATTAGGTCTCGTGCCCTGAGTATGTAAATATTTTCCTTTTACAAACAGTATATGAGCTTTGTTTTCACTTTTTAACCTAAACATTCCATACACGGCCCTCCTGGTAACTTTATACTTAGTTCTGATAGTTTTTCAGTTGGTTTTCTTGAATGTTTCAACCATATGACATCCCTAACAATAGCAAACATCATGTGCCTTCCTTCTCAATCCTTAACTTAATGCTCAGCTTATTACTGGGTAGCATGGTTCTCCTGGAGCCTGTGATCCTTCTGCTTCAATCTCCTGAGTCCTGGGATTACACGCATTCACGAACATCTTTTCCCCTTGAACTTTTTCCACTGCCAACTTCAATTTAAGGTTTCATCCTTTGTTTCACTGATTAAAATGCTCTTCCCTATTGTGATGAGTAATCTTCACAGTCAACGGGAGGGGATTGAGTCACCTAGGAGATCAGGATTAACTGAGGAAGGAAAACCTACCCTTAATAGAGGTAACACAAGCAAGAATTTCCTCTGCTTCATGCTCACAGAAGCAGAGGTCAGATGCTCCACATACCTGCTGCCATGACTGAGAGTATACAGAAGGTGACAACTAGTATTCAAAAGGCCAACTTACCGGGCACGCAATCCCCTGATGGGGACCCCTACTTGGTAAGGCTATGGGATCACTGGCTGTAGATAACTTTGCCTCTGTCTGTAATTTTTCTCATGTGCCACTAAAAACAGCTATGGCTATTTTTCAGGATCGATTGTTACAAGCTATTCTGGGCCATGATGCGATTATAGCTTATAACAACTGATAATTCAGATGTTAGTCCACCAGAGGAAGTACCCCTGATGGTGCCCTCTCACCCAGGCTTGAGGATCACAGACTGCATGAAAACCGCTGCTTTCATCTGTAATTCCCCTTGCGCAGCTGTGGAGGCCCAAATATGCGAGCCTATTCCACCCTGTCAGAGAGTTTTAGCTTGTTCAGTTATTGACAACAACTGTGGGTATACATCCTGACCTAGGGTGTGGTTACTTGGTGTTTTGGACATTAAGATGGTCCATAGAGGTGTATCTTCTCCACACTGACTGAAGGTTAGAGAATTCAAGCATACTTCTGCTCCTTCTTTTGAAATAGGAGGTTTGACCTAAAGAGTGGCTGCCTTCAGAATACTTAGTCTAGGGTGGGTTCACTGCCTAAACAACAGAATGCTTTTCTCAAGAATTAGTGACTTGATGTCTCAACTATTGGGGAAAGTACCTGTTCTGGTTGTCCTTTGTATTATGTTAAAGCAGTCTTTTTTCTTCCTCCCCTTTTGGTACTGGGGTATATGGAAAAAAAATCCAGCATCCAGTATTCACTGAGTTGCCCTCAGTTACTATCCTATGTCTCTGTGATTCTTTTATCTCTGTTCCTTCTACCTAACTTCTCTAACCCCCACGCCCCTATCCTGGTAAGTGGTATCCTTGCTGAAGCTGGTCCCCAACACAGTATCTCCTCATTACAGTGCATTTTCATGTAATATCATGATTGCATCTCAATCTTGTGGGCACATATATCTGTGGGTGGTCAGAAAGATCACATCTCATTTAGCTGCATAATCTTGATATATAGAAAAAAATACTAGGATATGTTGTCAGTCCCATGAGAGCTGTACACATTAAAGCCTGCTTTGTTTCTTTTGCTCAGACTAACTGCACATAATTGCTCTTTCTTTTTTTTTAACCTCAGAGCAAGTTAAAACTGAAGGCTTTTTATGACTGGATCATAAGTTTAAAACTTTACATCAAGGCACAAGGTCAGAGCTACAGGTGTCCAACCACATTTGCTGCATGAAGCACCCTGGGAAAGGCATGCCAATTCTTTGCTTGCCAATTCTAGCTGACCAAGACCTATGGACACTGTGCCACTGGGCTCTGATCACTTATCACTTATTTTAGGACTGTGCTTTTGGCCAATGAGAGGTAACTCTTGTAATTTTTTTTTTAACTGCTTTAGGCCTCCTGAAAAGGAGAGCTTTTAGGCTAGAAAAAAAACCAGGAACTAGAATTCAGACAGGAGAATAAGAACAGAGCAGAACAATAAAGAGCCATGACTGGAACAGCATGCATGTAAGCCTTTTCCCTCAGATGAGCGTAATCTAAGCTCCCTTCACTGCTCTGTGACTTGTGACCTGAACCCTGGAAGATACTCTTGTAGAACAGGCCTCCCAATTATCAACAGTATTATTCCACTGCTTATGTGTTTATCTCATGAAAATATTCCATCTGCTGGGCTCACATTTGCTGTGGATGGTCAGAAAGGTGATTTCTGCTTCATCTGTGTAATTCTGATGAATAGAAATAATACTAGGATATTTTTCATTACTCAGACTGGCATAAGAAAGTAATAGTATTCTCTGTCACAGAGACAGCTGATTTTAAACATCAGGACAAATTCAAAGCAAACTGGTTGCCCCTGGGGATGAACATCTGATTGTCCCTAGAGACAAATATTTCCCAGGTGTTTATTGCTGATTCAAGGTCAGAGCTTAAACAACTTTGGCAAACATAGTTTTCTTAGCAATGAACTTTCTGCACGTACTCCCAACCTCAAGGTTCATTCATCGAACAGTTTATTGTTTAAGACCTGAATTTCAATGTCACTTCCTTTCTGGGAAAGAGTTACATGCACAGCTAAGCATTATTCAGTGGCTGGTCAATGTGACCTCCCTACCCTGAGAAAAACTGTGTGACTTATTTTGTCTTCTAGGTATGGGTCAGGCCCTGAAAATGTAACATAAATTGTCCAGAGTTTGGCTGAGAGAGGAGGTATGTACAGCTATTCAGAGAACTGCTGTGTGAAGAGCTGGGCAGAGGTGTGAGAGAGAGAGAGTGTGTGTGTGTGTGTGTGTGTGTGTGTGTGTGTGTGTGTGTGTGTAGGAAGACATGGCTGAGTGTGCAGAGAAGAGCGAGGGAGGAGAGATGAGGGAGGTGTAAACAAGTGTGGAAGTGTGTAGCTGTGTGTGAAGACTCTACCTCCGTGGAGACAGAAAGATTTTAAGAGAGGATTATTTAAGATGAAGTAAAAGACAAAGTGACCATCAGAAAGTATATGTTTCCTTATTTTTCCCCTCAGATATAAAAAGTCTAGCCTTTACCACATTCGTGGATTTTTTGTATACCCTGGAGGCAGTCTTGGAGCAGGCTCTCCAAAATGCCTCTGATAATGGACCATGTCTGCTCTTATACCAGGAACTAAAAAGATCTCTCTTCTTAAAAAGTGTTTTGTCATAGTTCCAAGAAAAATAACTAATACACTATTTTAAGATAAAGGTAATCTTCATTTAAATTCCATCAGTACTTTATTGGGTAATCATCTCTTTATACCTCTACTGGACACTAGATTTTAGTTAAATTTTTTATTATATCTTAATTGAAACCACAAGCAGCAAATTAAAAAGAGAAAGAAAAAAAGTGCGTGTGAGAGAGAAAGAAAAAAAACCTGTCTATTATAAAACCACAGGAGAGCCATCTTTCAAAATTTAAGTATTGCAGCACACCAGGCTTGCTACAAATAATTGATGATAATAAATAATAATTTTAGGTTCAATGAAAATATCATACATATGAAATGATAAACTGCCTACTATATATCAGTAAAAATATTCCATAAAAGACCAACTAGTATAAGAATTTAAAGTAACTTTTGTAAAATTCTGTAAATTTGTTTGCAACATATATTCAAAAGATCAGCTCCTTAGATCTTAAATTTGTTCAGAATGGAGAAACTGGCCTACTCCTGCACTGGTGCTTTCTGATGACAATAATAAATGGTCTACCATTGGTTTTACTTTGGTTTTCTGCAGTGCTAAGGATAAAACACATAACCTCAAAAAAGGCAGGGCAAGCACTGGAGTTTAAGTCTCTAAGTGATTCCCTGTCTCTTAGTCAGGTTCAGCAGTATGCACCTCTAAACACGGCTAAGGAGGTTATGGTAGTAAGGTCACAAGCTTGGGGTCTTCCTTTGGTACACAGCAATACCCTGACTAAAAAATATTTTTAAAGAACATCTTACTGATGAAGAAATGTAGATCCTGTTCCACATTTCTGGACGCTGTTTAGCACAGACCTCAACAGCAATGCTCATTGTGAATGCACTCCACTCAGGAGAGCGACTAAAACAGGAGAGTGGGTGTGCAGACGGGTTCAGAGACACCAACCAACCTAAACACCAGTCACAGCAACCAACCTAAACACAAGGCCGCAGCCGCAGAGAGGTATTTTCCAGTATGATCTGTTGACACTTGAGCCTGAGCAGGTCACTTCTGACTTATACCATGTCTGAGATGTACTCATCATTAAGTCATTCAGGAGATGCTGATGTAGGCAGTTTCACTTTTCTGGAAACCCATAAAGGCTGGGCTGCAGTGTATGGGGACACAAGCTGAAACTACGGTGCGGAAAGGAAGGAGACTTGAGGCTAGAGAGGATCAAGTGCAGCCCAGCACTGCAGTTTCCACCTTCCATCCTGAAGTGCTGTGCTAAACACATGGGCCTCAGCTTGGTGCTAAGGGAAGGGGTGGGCATCTGAAGAGTGGGGCCTACTATGAGGTTTAAGTCATTGAGGGCATGCATCACAGCTTTAGCGGTCATCTTCCTTTGGACTACAAAGCTTTCTCTCCATAGGTAAGGATGAGTCATCTCAGGGCTTTCTAAGAAGGATATCACTATTTCAAACACAAGGTAGCAATTAATATCACTAACCATTTATTCTTTCATTTCACATTTACTGATGCATTTTGCTAATAATAATAAGACTTTAATACAAAATATTCCAGAGAACTGAGTAAGCCAATCAGTGTGATAAATGCCACAACAAAGTTGGCTAGGCAGCTTCAGAGCAGGCAGAGTTTACAACTTAGAAGAGATGAAAGAATCTGGCTACTTGAGTGAACTAAGTAAAACTGTCCCAGTGCTCGCTGCTTCCAGTGGTACCACCCTCTTCTGAGCAGCCCCCGGCATCTCTATCTGCAGCACTCTGCACCGCTGTCTAATCGTCTTCTGGCTCCTCTTCCTGCATTAGGTTCAGTCTAGTGGAACACATAGAGGCGAGGAGCACCCATTATGATAAAGTAGCGCCGTACCATCCCTCTGCTCAAAGCCCTCCAGCTTCATGGAGAGGAAAAGTAAATCTCTTTACAAAGCCCCCTCCCCCAACCAAAGCTGCTAGGTCCCTGCTGACTGCATTCCTCTTACTCTGGACACCATTGCTCACTCTATTCCAGTCCACCCTGATGTCTGTGCTCCTCTAACACAGCAGCCAGACAGTTACACTTCTACCATGTCCTTGGTATCTGTAGCTTGGTTGGTTTGGGATGTACTTTCTGCACATAGCCACCTGGCTCAGTTCTGATATGTCTTCGTTCCAATATTACCTTCCTAATGAGGTTTAATAAAATTTCTATTTCCCCCATATTCTCCTTATCTCTTCTCATTGTCACTTAACACTATGCTCCTTCTCCTCTCCCTCCCCTCCTTCACTTCCTTTTTTTGACACAAAGTCACTAAGTAGCCCTAGATGACCTGGATTTTGCTTTGTAGACCAGACTGGCCTGGAATTTATAGAAATCTACCTGCCTCTGCTTCTATAGTACTGGTACTAACTGTGTATACCACATACCAAGCACAGCGATAACACAATATATAATTTATCTATTATGTTTATTATCTGGTTTCCCATTCATTCCTTACTTTAAAAGATAATTTAATCTATTTTCAGAATTCAAATCAGATTTTCACCATTTTAAATATTACAGAATTTCTTAATAATCTACCTCCAGTGTTGGTTATAACTATACTTTATCTGGTGCTAAGCGTTTAAATACAACGTTTTCTAAAAATATCACACTTTGCTTACTGAAGCACAGTGTGGTGATAAGTGGAGAATCATGAGCATTAACATTTATTAGTTTTAGGAAACGATTTAAGAGTTCTATTTTATACACACACACATATGGATCTATGAACAAAAGAAAATCTCTAAAGGCGTACACAAAGAAAAATTTTTGATGAGAAGTTCTATGGAACAAATATTAGAAACATATAGATTCATGTAAAAAAATGATTTTGATAAAATCTGTACCTCCCAACCACGATGAAAAATAATGCCTGAAAACACTAGTTTTTAAAAATGATTTATTTTTTATGTGCATTTACGTTTTGCTCGCATATATGTCTGTGTAAGGGTGTCAGATGCTCTGAAACTGGAGGTACAGACAGTTGTGAGCTGCTATGTAGGTAACAGGAATTGAACCCTAGACCTGAGTCCTTTGGAGGAGCAGCCAGTGCTCTTAACCACTGAGCCATCTATTCAGTCTTGGAAGCACTAGTCTTAATTTTGTCATAACAAATGTTCTAAAAGTTAAAAGCTTGCTGCATTCTAAGCTGGTGACAAGGCCATCCTCACAGGATTCCTGAGGAGGTAATTACTTCCCCGCTGCAGTGACACTACAATAAAAGAGCTTCCCCCAGAGGGAGGAGAACAAAAGCATCAAGTATCAGTGAGACGATCCCCTACAAATCTTTCCCCAGCACATGTTTAAATAATAAAAGTCGTTCGTGTACCTTTAGATGGTTTATGAAAATAAGCAATCAATTCTGCAGCCACAACATTATTTCTAAGGAAATCTATGTGACTCATGACGCCTGCAGATACACACAGACAAAGCACACATATTTTATCAGTTATTACAGTAAGCAAATAAGCGTGGAATGGGAGAGCACATAACTGTCTGCTTAGTGCTTCCTGAAACATTTATAAGAGCTGTTATCTCCCTAATAACAGACAGACAGCGTGCGATTTTAGAGAGGAGAAAAGCTTCATATTTTTTAACACTTCACTAAAAAGTAACTGAAGAGTGTAAAATGAAAAATACTCTGTGCAGTTAGCAGGTAATGGACCATATTATCAACTCAAGTTAGATTTATAGGATACAAACTAGTCACTAATAGTTATTTTATGACATAGCATGTCTGCTTTTTCTTGAGATTATTAAGATTAAAGTTGTAAAACTTCTTTTGAACATAGCTGTTCAAAATGATTGAATTATAAAATCTAAAACGAGACTTGAAAAATAAAACATGGAGGAGAACCGAGTGAAGGGCTTATCCCGGGCTCCCGCAGCAGCCGCGCCAGTCTTTCAGAGACAATGTTTCCACATAGAGCGTTACGAAAACCATGTTTCCCAACCTTTTATGCTTTCATCGTACTTAGTTACACAATCATCTTTAAGTATTATCAATCTGATTTGTCTTTAAATTTCAAAAGAACGAAGAGCTGCAATATACAAACTGTTCTCTTTGTGTCTTGTTTGCTTAGCTTACTTTATGGCAGTGCCCATTTAGATATGATTTATAAACACGACAAGGTAAGGAAGACTGCAAGCAGAGGTAAGCTGCGTCTTTTAAATTAATGTTTTTAAACCAATGTACAGTTCAATTGGTCAGAGTTATAAGGCAGAAAGCCTCAAAACTGTCTAATTTACCTAGTGAAAAGCAAGCTCATTCTGTCTCCAGGTCACTGCACTGAACAGTATCTAGAATAGTATTAAAAAAAGCAAAGAGCAAATTTGCTTTACCTCTACTTGAAAGCACAGATCCAAATAAATGTATTAAGCCTTCTAGAAAGCGCTACTTTAAATAAGCGATTTGTTATCTCAAGGATAACTCTTACTTATGTATGTAAACCTGACTATTGTAGACAGCAATTGTGATAACTTCTAGTATTTTGAGTAATGAGCACAGATTAAGAACATTTCAAAATGTTATTTATTTTTGTAATAATTAACATATCTCAAAAATCTGTTAAATGGGCTGGAGAGAGAGCAGTGGCTAAGAGCACTTCTTGTTCCTGCAGAGCACCTGGACTTGATTCCCAGCATCCACATGGTCTTCATATCAAGTAAAACTCCAGTTCCAGGGGAGCAATGCCTTCTTCTGACCTCCGTGACCACCAGACATGCATGTGGTGCACAGACATACAAGTGAACAAAAGACTCATACACATAAAAAATAATAAAAAAAATTTGTTTGCAGGCAGATATGAACCTGTATTCAGATTCCCAGTAGCCACATAAAAGCCACAGGTGGTGACACACCTATCACCCCAGCAATAGAGGAGGGGACAGGCAGTTCAGGGGCTTTACTGGCAGCCAGTTTAGCCAGTACAGTGAGCTTCTGGTTCAGTGACAGATCCTATCTCAAAAAATAAGCAAATAAATCAGATAAAGATACCCAAAACTACAGCCAGGCAGTGGTGGCACATACCTTTAATCTCAGCACTTGGGTGGCAGAGGCAGGTGGATCACTGAGTTTGAGACCAGCCTGGTCAAGAGAGTAAATTCCAGGACAGCTAAGCCAGGGCTACACAGAGAAACCCTGTCTTGAGAAAAATTTAACAACAACAACAAAAATGTACCCAAAGTTGACCTCTGACCTCCACACGCGCGTGCGTGCGTGCACACACACACAGAGGCAGGCAAAGCACACTTGCACACACAAAATGATATACCAAAAAAAAGGCAAAAGCAAAAACTCATATAAAAAAAATGCCACCAAACAGAAAAAGTTCAACATTACCAGCAATTTGAAGAACCTGCGAAGTCAGGGTAGCTTTCATCTTATCATTGGCTAATTAATGGCCTTTCTCTGTAGAGCACAGTGGGAGTCCAGTGGGAGTCCAGGCACGCGGTTCACCTGGAACGTTATCGGGGCAACTTTCTTGAGACTCACTACCACATAGCAAAGGCCTTGTTAAAGTAATTGCATGCCCTGACCTCCTCTAATTCTAGGACTTGTCATCCAGCAGCATAACAGGCGACAGTGCCCACAGAACATTATGTATATGGGCAATTGCTTTAGGTTGGCCCCCAACCCTGAAGATTTGTGAACAACTGAAAATAACCAGCAAGGGTAGAGGACTGAATACATTTATCGGAGACTGTTTTTAGATAGTCCTCTAAAAACCATGGCACTGAATGTATTATGGAAACGAGTTTTTAAATTAGAGATGTGCTAGATGAAAATAAGATAGAGATGATCTGGTACATACATGCATGTATACATATTCATAACTTAATGAGTTCATTAATAAACATATGCCAGTAAAGAGGTGTCAAAAGCTGTAGTCTGTGCACTAAGAATGGTTCTAACATTTAAAATGGTTATGTGTTTTACATGTTTATAATATTAAAATAGCAAAATTCATATTTTAGTTTCTAAAATATTTGTTGGCACAGACACTTGCTCGTTTTTATACTGTCTTTCTCAGGCGACTTTTGTGCCATGATGGCATCACTGAGTGGCTACAGTCTACAAGGCTAAGATATTCACTACCCAGCTCTCCTGACAAAGAATCTGGGGCTGAAGATGTAACCCTGTAGAGCACTTGCCAACCAAGTGCAAAGCCCTAGAGTCGACCATCCCTAACACTACCAATAAACGTTCCTGGCCCTATATATAAAATGTGTCTGTCTGTAAGACTTTGCAATGCAGAGGGAATTACTTTACAACATTCTATTCTTTTCCCTCCAAAGACAAGTCTACAAGCTCTACTATCAGCACATTTAATTAAAAAAACAGTCTAGGCAGTAGCAGTCTTGGCTATAGGTTTGCGTACAGACTTAATCATTTTGAGGTATGTTCTATCTACTCCTAACATCTCCAGGACTTTAGCATGGTGAACTTGGGCAAATGCCTTTTCTGCATCAACTGAGATATTATGCATTGAGATGATACACTAAATTTCTTGATTTATGTATTGTGAACCAACCTTGCATCTCTAGGACGAAGCCCACTTGGCCATGTTGTATGATCTTGTTAATGTGTTTCTGAATGGGGTCTGCATGCATTTTGTTGAGAAATTCTGTATCTTATGTTCATCAGAGAAATTGGTCTATAGTTTTGTTGTTGTTATTGTTCTTTCTTTACCTAATTTTGGTATCAGGATAATAGTGGTTTTGTGAATGAATTTTCTAGTGTTTCTTTATCTTCTATTTTATGAAGTAAAGAAGAACTATTACTAAATCCTCCTTGAAAGTTTAAAAAGAATTCAGCAGTTCTTCTGGCCCTGGGCTTTTCCTTGTTGGGAGACTTGATAACAGCCTCAATGTCATTACCTGTAATGGGTCTGTTTAAGTGACTTATATCTTCTGCCTTTAAATTTGGTAGGTCACCAGGCTTGAGATACTTCTAACTATGCTGTAATCCCTTAGCATTGTTTCGGCTATCCTTAAGCATGTCTTCTGTGATTCCACTGGTATTTTACTGGGCACTGCACTAAATTTGTAGATTAATTCTGGTAGTTCAGTCATTTCCACAATATTGATTCTGTCAATACAGGAATATGGATACTCTTTCCAACTTCTAGAATCTTCTTTGAGTTCTTTTCTGTGTCTTCAAATTTTTATTGTAGAGCTCTTCCAAGTCTTTGACTAAGCTTATTCCTAAGTACTTAATTTTTTTTGTGGGGGAAAACTACTATGAATAGGATATTTTCACAATTTCTTTCTCTGAGAGTACACTGTTGATATATATGAAGGCTGCTATGTTGTTGACTTCTGTATCCTGAAACTTTACTGTGTTTATTTATATTAGAGGCAAGAGTTTCCTAGCAATCTATAGTCTATGTCACCACAATAATGAATTCTCCCTTTTCTATTTGTGCCCCTTCTCATGTCTTTCTCTTGCCCAATTGTGTAGCTAAGACTTTGAGAACTATATGGGCAAGTGACGAGACAGTAGACACCCTTGTCTCATTCCTGATTTTAGATTCCTTCTATTCCCATAAGCCCCTGTAAAAATGCTTCCCTTACAAAGAGGGCTTCTATTTCCTCCTACAGTAGATGGTAACCAATCCAGACAACTCACAACTAGACAATGTGCAGAGAGTGGAGACCTTGGAATATTCAGCCCTAAATGGGATCTCCATAAAATCCCTCCCCTCAGGACTCAGAGAACTCTGCAGAAGAGGAGACAGAAAGATTGTAAGAGTCAGAAGGAATAGAAGATACCAAGGAAAGGGTGTCTTCCAAACATTGATACATATATGAACTCACAGAGACTACGGCAGCATGCACAGGTTCAAAGGCCAGAGTTAGAGGAGGAAGTGGACACAATCTCCCATCATTAAACAAGAAGCTGACACTAACTGACAACTGCTTGCAAAGAAAAAATTAGTTTCTGCAACGGAGTCTTGCTGGATACATTAGCCACACATAAAGGTAGATTCCATGGCCAACACAAAACAAACCCAGTGGTATTTCTATAGATATTTTTTGTCTCATATTGTTTTGTTATGGCATTTTAAATATTAGGGGGGGTGTTCCTGTTTTCTAAAGAAAGAAGGTGTGGAGTTGTATGGACACAGAGAATCTAGGAGATGAGAGAGGGGAAACCTTAATCAGAATATATCATATGAAAACAATTCATTTTCAATTAAAATAAAAAAGTAGGACTTTTAAGACAAGATATATCTAGCCCTTGGAACTAGAAAAGTCCCTCAAGTTCTAGTGACCTGCCGCTCAGCAAAATGGAGACACTGGCACTGACATCTGCCTTTCAGGGCTGTTTTGAATTTAGGCTAATATAAAATAAAATCTGAATAAATAAAGGGACTGAGGAATATGAAAGGCACAAGCAAGGCAATGAGTTACAGTTATAATTCTGAGCTCAAATAAAAGTGGGTGTGCCTGAACTTCAGTCCAGGTGAGGTCAGAATCCAGTACATCAAAGAACAAAAACAATGAGGTTTCCTAGGACAATGGAAGAATGGCAAGATCATGTGTAAGAATTCATGGTCTTTACTGAATGCAAAAGAAAATCTAAGGATAAAAGGTGAGGGAGAGAAGAGGGCATGGGAAGGTAGTCCTACATTAGGAAGGATATTAGGGGGACAGTGGATTGGCTTGGAAGCAACAGCTAGGGGCTTTCTACAAATAATCTCACCTCACAGGCAGTAATGATTTAGACACAGACAGAATTATAGGTCATTGCAAATGAGATCATGCTGAGAATATGTACTACAGGCTGGCATGATCCGAATGGAGATTCCCAGAGAAAGGCTAGACTATGGGTCAGAACCTTACAGACTATGTCAGGGCAACTAGAAATTGTGCTATGCATTTCAGAGATAGAATTATGGCCTCTAAGGCTGGCTATGCCTCTTTGCACTCAACTGTACTATAAGTTAGGGGATAGGAATCTCCCAGGTTGAGGGACATGGATCTCATCCAGATACAAGTCTAAGGGTAGGAAAAGTTATCTTAGTGATGTACATGGGTATGTTAACTGAAATAATAGACCCCACCCAGGATGCTTTATTCAGTCTGACAGAACAGAGTGTAAAAAGTTCCTTATACATCACAGGTGCCAAATCCCTGACACCGAGCCAGGATGGAGAAATGGGTTCTTAGAGATCAAGAGACAGAAATAGAGACATAGACAAACATTTATATAATTACACACACTTTTCCTGATCTTTGTACAAACATTTAAAATCTCAATCCCAGCACTCGGGAGGCAGAGGCAGGCGGAGCTCTGTGAGTTCGAGACCAGCCTGGTCTACAGAGCAAGTTCCAGGACAGGCTCCAAAGCCACAGAGAAATCCTGCCTCGAAAAAAAACAAAAATAAAATAAAATAAAATAAATAAAAAAATAAAATAAAATAAAATCTCTCACTGACAGAAAACTTGATTTGCAGTATAGGAACCTGAGGTTCTTTGGAGTCCAAGTGTATGAAGCAAAGCCATGTGACCTGCATCCCTATTCATATTTATATTAGTTTATTTTCTATGTTAAATGACCCCATCCCTATTCATATTTATATTAGTTTATTTTCTATGTTAAATGCTTTCCTTAATTATTTGAGAATATCATACAATGTAGTTTGATCATCACCCCTTCCCTCATCTACCAGATTCTATCAAACATCCTTATCTACCCAACTTTACTCTCATTTATACATCCTTCTCCTGCCCCATTAAGTGCAGCCTGGACTGTCCACCTACTCCTGGACATGAAGCCTGCCTTGTTCATGACTGCTCAGAGTTCCTATGTGCATCTGTCCTGTTGTTTCCAGAAACTCCTGTTTTCTTCAAGCCATTCATCACCTGTGGCTCTTATTATCATTCTACCCCATCTTCTGTGATGATTCCAGAGCCATGAGGGTAGGGGATACACATGTCCCATTTAGGACTGTATACCCCAAAGTCTATGCCCACCGACCAGTTGTGGGACCCTGTATTAACTGTCATCTACAGCATCCTCTGCATGTCTACCTGCAGAATTTCAGCTGCAGAATTTTATTTTAGGCTAGTAAAAACATTAACTCTTTAGTATTTGAGCCCGTCAGAAGACCAAGTCAGAACACCCCTGTGATAGAGTGTGCTGAGATGGTGATGTGCACCTTTAATCCTATCACTTCAGAGGCAGACATAAGCAGACTGCTGTGAGTTTGAGGCCAGCCTGGTCTACCAAACTAATTCCAGACCAATCCGATCTACACCGTGAGATCCTGCCAAAGATAAATAAACAAGCAAATGAAGAAATAAGCAGTGAGCGAAGGTGACTAGGACAGTAGGTAGAGCTTGGGTATTAATGGTGAAGCCAAGTATCACAACTCCCCAGGCTTCCTATCTTTCTCCTCTACAAAATGGGGCTAAGTCTACACATCCGGCCTGCTTCATCTACTTGATGTGAGGGCCGAATGAGACAGTATATGTGTAATTGATTTTTAAGCTCCACAAAATTCAATAAACAGTATTTTGGGGATTATTAGTAAACTGAGTTTCCAGCCAATGTTGAAACAGCAATCTGTCAGATGACAAAGGGTCACAAGGTTAAAAGTACACATCAAAAAAGCTGAATCATCATTGGAAAAAGGCTTTTATAACAATATCGCTGTATTTATTGATAGTGCCGTCCAAAGGCCTTTAAAAAAGCAATCCCTTCCCCCAAGTCCTTTTTCCCTCTCTGTTAGCAGTGGCTGAAGAGACTGTCTCTAAAAGGTTTCTAAATGATGTTGATGTTAAAATATATAGGATCACCATTTAACAGCCTTTTAAAGAGCAGTCCCTGTACCATCTTTGTTAACAACAGAGGGAGGTAGGGACTGTTTTTTCAAAGGCTTTTAGAGGATGTTGTTAAAAGAATATATAGTGACATCATTTAAAAGCCTTTTAAATAACAGTCCTCCTTCCCTCCCAATTGTAATGCCCTTGGCTTTCATTTATTTTGTACTACGAGCTGAAAATGGACAAACCAACAGATCACTGACTATGGCAGCATTTGTGGACGGAGGGTGATGCATTGCTATTAAGAAGACTGATGTCCAGAAATAAATCCAACTCTTCAAGAGCAAAGTTTCACAACTATATAGGATGTTGCCCACCCTCCTGATCACTGAGAAGTGCTCTTTGATTGTTTTCTCTGCAAGTTTTCTGGATAAGCTACCACACAAACAGGAACAGAATTGCAGTAAACTAGTCTGAGAATTCCCAGGGCATGAATGCAACCCTGCTTCACTCCTCCCTAGTTAACATCTGTCCATCTAAGGGCTAACGCAACGCTCAGCTCCCATTCTGTTGCTTTGATTACTCAACTTCTGCCCACTGGTCCTTACTCCACTAGGAGACAGCAGTGCTCAGGCAGTGTTATTTGCCATTCTCACCTGTAAAGAGGGCACCATCAACTCCATCTTTGGGTCAGGGCATTCAGCCTGACTGACAGTGGCTCTGAGATAGGTCAGCTATGATTAATTCTCTCACACAACAACATAAAACAGTACTGGCCCAGGGAATACAAGACATGAAACAATTTTACTTTTCATGTTGGGCCGGGCCTTCTCTGACAATATTTCACAGGTTTGTAACACCTTGATGAGGACTTTTTAAAGGTCCCAAAGTATAGCTCCCCAAGCAGCATCTCAGACTTAGAGCTTAGGCTTCACTTTTTTTTCAGTCTTGCACAAAGAAATCACTTTAGTTCCGATTTACTTAATCACAATAAACTGCAATTTACTTGTCATCTTTTAAGTAATATTAAATCAAACACTAAATATTGTTGAGAATACAATGATCAACTGCAGTCCAGGGTGTCAATTTGATTCTTCCCACTGTTACATCTACTGCATAAGTCTTAATCACACTACACTTTGACATCATTATTTAATTTGGGTATCATTTAACTTTATGTCTATTCTTATGCCTTGGGTAACTAGCAATATGCTAACCCTGAATACAATTTCTTTACATGTTTTAGCCTTTTTCCAAAACACAAGTAACTTATTTCTCTGATGCCTTAAAAGTACAAATGAGTTAGTTATCTAATGAGATAAATTAGTGTTTTTGTCAAAAATCTATATTCTGATTGTTGAAATATGTGTTAACATTTTCTTGCACATCAAAAGGACAATACTAGCAAGAGGCAAAAATTAATTGCTGTGATATTTGCAAATTTTCTTAAGAGGATCTGACAGAGGCAACAGCTTGATTAGGCAGGGGACCAGAATCTATACTGGGTCCATGGGGGTTGCGCAAAGATGGGGACAGACCACGAAAGTCTAATACACCAGAAGCAAACTTTATTCCAGGAAAAAAAATAAAAAATTAAAAAAAATAAATCTCCATGGGGCACAAAAAGCTTATCAGTTAGCTGAGACCACAGCCAGAGACGGATTTGTAAGGCTGTGGCAGGGGACAGATTTTGAACCCTCCCTTTTTATAGTAAGAAACAACAAGCATTAGGCGATAACAAAGGAATTTTTACAATCTCAAGGTAAAACTCAGCAATTCAAACTTGGTGAATAGTACTAACTATGGGTTCTAGAAAATAGGGAAAATTTACACGTTCCACCCCAAGCTCCCTTCTCCCTCCCACCAATGTGAGAAAACTCTGATTCAGATTAAGTATGGCAGAGGTATAAAGCTCAGTTGTCGGTGGCTGATCCACAGCACACTCCCCAAGAATGATGCTCACATGATTAAACGCTTGGTGCAATTTTGGGAAGTAAAAGGAATGGTGATTTGAACATTTTTTCTGACACAAAACACGTTTCTGCCACAACACAATGTCTTAATTCAAGTTCACATTTTGGATCACTACTCTGATCAGCACGGCCCACAGAAACCTGTAAGAGCTTCCAACTACATATCACCAGCAGCTCAAACCAATGTTTTATGAAGAACAACCCCTTCACAATGACACCTCTGGACTCTGGGTAAATAACAATTCATTTCCTAACCTTGACTTCACAGTCCGGCCTTTCCACTTTCCTTCCTTCCCTTTTTCCTTCTTCCCAAACAAGTGACAAAGAAGCTGATTGAAGGGGTCCATTATGTATCAACTTAAAGAAAGGCAAAGTGATTGATGAGAACAGCAGTCACCTTCAGTGCTGGCTACTGCACCTGTATCCTTTCTGTCAAATGACCTGAAAATCCTGCTGACAGTTCAACATTCAGTACAAGGATATGCAGTACGGGACTACAGTTCTCAGTATTTTTATTTGCAATGAAGTCTGCAGGGTTATACTTTGAAAGCAAAAGTTAAATTTTCTATTTTGAGAAGCTTTATGCTGTCCTGCTAAACAAGTCCTTGATTGCCATGGAATGGGGCTCTGTACAAGTTCAGCCTCATTGGAGCAGACAGAACAGACAGCAGTGTGCCTGGTAACCTGGATGCTGCTTCCAGCTGTACTCTTTGCTCCTCACTAGAATCCACACTTAACTCAGCGGCATGCCTCTAGTCAACACTGGATGGACTAGAGGCATTCCTGGTTCTCACTCTCTCTCTGGGGGGCAGGGAGGAATCTAAAAAAACAATTATTAACCAAAGTAGAAAAGCCAAAACATTAACACTTTACCTAAACAGCTTCTCGACTTTGGGATGCGCCAGAGAACAATCAACTACAGGAGTCTGCCCCCATGAAGGACTTCTGATGTTTAAGGAAACTTCACCGGGGTGAAGTCAATCACAGGCTATGTTGCTCACAAGGCTGTGGGCAACAGTGGTGCATGGAGAGCCAGCCAAAGCTCAAAAGAAGCCCAGGCTGTGTGTGTGGACACAGCACCATTTCCTCTGGGCATTTATTACCTGTTAAAAACCAATCTTTTGGTGAGTGGCAGTTCAGGGTTTTTGAGAGCAAGCTGCAATATTTCTCCAGGTCTGCGGAGTCATAATTAAAGCTGAACTGAGCGGAATTGGAGAGGGAAGGTCAGCGAGGTGCCGTATGAGAGATGAGGCTGGGCTGATGGGCACCAAATGAACAAATTATGATGGGCCCCACTCAATGTGATGAGGTCAAATGCTTGTTTCTACCCACTGACAGTTCAATTTCCCTGAAATGTCTCCCGGTTCTCTATGAGCTAATTATGAATGAAAAGTTATCAACTGCCCACGCCAAAAGGGGCTTAAATACTATTTTGTGGAGTTCTTAATGTCAAAATATTGTTCAAAACAGCATGCTGTACCACTCCACATACAATGCCTGGGTTAATCTAAATACCAGGAAAACACTATCAATTTTCCTCAGGTTTCCCGGGATGTACACATGAACAAATTCTCCAGCACTTGTCAGTGGAACAACAAATAAAAAGATCACCTCTCGATAACCCTGCGCCATGCCCACAGCTCCTTTCCTCAGGCGGCAGCACTCCTAGCTCTGCTATCAGATGACACAAATCTACAAGTAACAGCCCTTTCTCCCCTTTTAGGAACCATCCTACCAGATTATAAACTTCCAGGAGTCAACACTTAGATCTGTTCCAGCGTAAGATTTACTGCACGGAACCAGCTCAAATGCAACGGACATAACCCAAGCTTCCGCGGAATCATGTTCCATGGTCTGTATTTATGATATTCTTTATACCTTTAAGCTTAAGTATCTATAATTTCTTTTTGCATTCTGTGACAGGCGATAACTATATGACAGAATTTAGGGCTCAAATAATTAAAAACAAGTATATGGATTTAATTGTAATAGCATAAAAACAGCTTAAGATTCTGAGGTCCTACTATGTGCCAGCTATTATATGAGGCTATCGTAGAAGGATACCTAACATAGTAAGTAACTTGGAGTTTTCTAGAAAGTAACAGCACATATAAAAGCTTGGATCAGTGCCCCAGTGCTAAAGACATATCACACAGGAAGAGAGTAACATGGCCTAAACAAAATATAGCATTAAGTTTGAGTTTTAAGAAAAACTATAAAAAAAAAAACAAAAAAAGTAAATACAATGTAACTGAAAATTGTGTTGTATGTCATTTTTAAAAATTAACAATAGAGAAAATGGAGTTTTACGATGTTCTTTAAGAGAAAAATAGGGCCAAAATATAAAAAGTACTTGGCAGAGCTGGGCAGAAAAAAGAGGATTAATTACAGCTCCACAGAGACCACTGGACATCAAGAAGAGAGTGGAAACATCTTATTTAAATACAGCCTTATACTTTCTGGCAACTTAGAAATAAAGAAACTTCATAGCACCAACCTTTGCTCCCATTGTTGAAAGAATATACTTAGGTATGCAGTGTCGATTTATATGATTCCTTAAGAAGCATTATTTGATAAATTTATGTTTAGTGATCACAGTTTAATTCGTTCATTAAGGGACCCGTTCCTGGAAGTTGATTTTTTTTTCTAATTCTTACTGTAATTGCATTGTTCTGATCTTGTATTATAAAGGCAGCTGCTTGCCTATCATTTGTACTTTCCTCGTTAATCCTGACTCAGTGAATTAACCTTTAATTACAGCCGTTAAAATTGAAATGAGCCTCTTGTCTGGCTGGGGCTGCCCCCTTTCAGTGCAGGGTTCTGATGAAAAATTTTAGGGTCAATGAATATGTCCTATGTCATGTCTGATAGCTGCTGAAGACGTGAGGAGGTAAATGTTACCTTAGAAAGATGTGCTCTCAATTTGCAGGAGCTCTCTGTTGACAGCAAAATAAACTCAAAATCTTATTTTCAGATTCTCAGTCTCTCATGATGTACTTTTAACCAAATCAGAGGGCATGTGAGAACATAGACCACAGGGTATAAAATATTCAACTAACCCCCAATAGTAATTTACTCTCTACCTTACAGTCTGAAATAGTACATGTTAAGTAATAAAAGGAATGCTAATGAGTACTATTTTCTTAAATTTTTTATAATTTATTTTGTGTGTATCTGTGCATGCACATGAACGTGCTATGGCATGATATATGTCAGGACAACTCGAGGGAGTTGGCTCTTTCAAGCTTCCTCTCTCAACCATCATGTGAGTTCTGGGGACTGAACCCAGGTTGCTTTCACCCACTAACCATCCTGGCAGCCCCAGAGTTCTACTATTTTCTAGATATGCACTTGGTGGAAATAACTGACTTAGTGATGTCATAACACGGACAGTAGGATTATTTACAGTGACTTCACTAGGAATGAATCCTAGGAAGCAAGAAGATGGCAAGGAGTAATTTCAATGGCTTAAAATGTGTCTAGTGAGCACCGTTCACGATGAGTACCAGGGGTGGGAAGGCCATCATAAAGGCTCTGTCCTATCTTCTAGGGACTCAGATTCCAATTCTCATTATATTTTCTTTATATGATGTTTGCTGCAGTCATCTGAAACATCTTTATTTAATGTATTTAGACTTCCAAGCCTTAGAGCTGAAAAGGACCTGAGAAATGGTTGCTTCAGTTTCATAATGTCACAGATGAGGTTCTGAACTTACTCAACACTGATGATGGGTTTAAATTTATAAGCTACTCCACCAGACCATAATTCTATCAGAAATGTCATATGAATTTATATATTTAAAAACTTATTACGGAAAATTTCAAATGTACACAAAACAGAGAAGCTAATGTAATAAACAACTAATTCTTTTTTTTTTTTTTTTTTTGGTTTTTCGAGACAGGGTTTCTCTGTGGCTTTGGAGCCTGTCCTGGAACTAGCTCTAGTAGACCAGGCTGGTCTCGAACTCACAGAGATCCGCCTGCCTCTGCCTCCCGAGTGCTGGGATTAAAGACGTGCGCCACCATCGCCCGGCCTAAACAACTAATTCTTCAGTGAATTTCAGGTTATTTCCCTTTAGCACAAAGAGTGTGTGGGCTCCCATGCATGAGACCCCCACCACAACAGGGAGGGAGGAAACACACACCAAACACGGCACTATCTGTTTAGCCCGTCTAAGCCAATCATTTATTCTACTTCTTAATTATTAAAAAACAATTTTTAGACATAATTTTACCAATGAACTTGGGTCTGTAGGTATAAAGAAAGTCCTAAGAAGCCTTAAAATGCTATATTTCATATCCAAAAGTAAAACCCAATTAATTCCTTAATTTCTTCTTCAACCAGTCAGCATTCGACTTCCCTGACCACACATCCTCATGCAGCTGCCTTCTTGAATGGGCTCAGGAGGACACACACGTGGCACAGGGCTCTCTCTCTATCTCAAGCTTTCTTCCTGCGCCTTTCTGGAGTGGTTGTTTCTTTGAGCCATAGGGTGATACAGGTCTTTACTGCTACATTCTGGGGAGGTATTTATAAACCCAGTAATGTAGAACAGCTGCAAACTTAGAGAAATAACCCTGATTGATAGGCTTATAAAAGATGGATGTAATTACATTCCTGAATGGTTTGAATAACAGTGTGTCTGATCTATTCCAAGATAAGTGGTTTTTACTTTTCTTTGATATTAGGGTCATATACCATACTTATCTATTTTTACTTCATGCTCTCTTATCTCTGGTAATAAATTAATTTCATAGTGTTAGTTGGGAATGTACCCTATAGCTGTATTCATTTTTATCTTTCTTGGAGAGGAAACAAAGTCTTCATGAATATAATAAAAATATTTTTCAGACTTTCATGTTAAAAGATTTAATATTATTAAATAAGATTTATTTCTTTATTTTTCTTATTGTTCTGTGTGTTTAGAAAACAAATTTGGCATGCTTTTAAAGAGAACAGTTACATGACTGGCACACAACAGTATTTAACACGTGACTATGACACTAAGGGAGAATAAGAATTCTTCTGGCAAATGGCAAAATTCAGCAGAAGCAGCGAGACTCACACAAAATGCTGCCAGTTTTGGAAATAGAGAATAAATCTACCAGAAAGAAAAAATATCTTGAGAACAAATTACATTTGTTCCCTCCCACTTCACTCTGTAGTGTTTGTAGTTATAGTAAGTAAAAGCCAAAATCATAATCTTAAGAAAGCAGCAGGAGATAAGCAGAGAGTTGTCTCAGCTCTGGTGATGACCTACAGCCAAGTGTAGAGGATGATGGGAGAAGAGGGAGAAACGCCTATGGCTTTCATTACTCTCAACTCCCCCATCCTTTATCTCTGCAGCTGTGTGTGCCCTTCATGTTCTGTGTTCACTAGGAACTATAATTAACATCTCAGTGGACGTCTCATTGGGGAGAGCTCTACTATCACAAAAAGCATTCTTTACCACTTAAGACTTAACCTGGGTTGGTTTGTGTGTGTGAGAGAGAGACTACGCGAGTGCGTATGTGTGTGTGACGTTCAGGGAGCAAAGGCACCTGCAAGTTATATCTGCAAGATCGACATAGTAAGAGAGAACCAACTCTTACTGAGTAATTCCCACAAGCTATGTAATAATGTAATTTTTAAAATAAAAGACTTAAATTGGCATGTGTTTGTTTGAACCAACTAAAATATTTTACAAAAGTATCTGTAACTCAAAATCAACTATAAACTTTTTCCTTTTTAAAAAGCAGCTCCTTATGTATCCATAGGGATGGGATATGAATGGGACCTAGATGCATGATGTGACAGACACAAAGAATAAATAAAAAGAAAGATTAAAAGGAACAGATGAGAATGGCCTCTGGTAACAACAGAGCCTCTAAGGTAGATCAGAGGAAAAACAAACCCCAGGCCACAGCATGGCACACCTTTAAGTTTAACTTCAAAATGGAATCAGTTCCCGACTGTAGAGGACTGAATAAAAGAACAAGACAGGATGTGGCTAGGCAGTGGAGGCACAAAATACTGTCAAACCTTAATTAAAAAATGTTTTCAATTTAAGCAGACCCAGGCCAGTGATTTTTCATTATTTTTACCACAGTTCCATGACTACTGACATTTTCATCAGAACAAATAAAGGGTTTTCCTCAAATTTAAAATGACAAAATTATTATAAAATTTGACTCATAATTTCTTTCTCTTCTAAATTCAAAAGAATTTGATTTTAGCTGGACTTGTCTCTTAGCTCAGGGCTTAAATACACCTTCACTTTAAAACAAAGTAAAAAGTGTATTTCTAAGAGTGCTTCTATCATACAGAGAGCAAACTCTGTCAGAGACACACTGCCACTTTTATGAACGCCACTGCATACCCATGGAACTCATGCTTACTGGATACACTCAGGATGTCGCTCACAGCAATCTGTCCTTGCAAGGCAACTTGGGGAACCCCTGACACTCTGGTGGTATAAAGGGAGTGGAACACATGATCACAGCAATTTCAGGGATAGAAGGAGGAAGGAGAGAGGAGGAAGAGGAAGGGTGGACAGAAGGGAAAATGAGATTCTGTAAGATCAAAACTAAAATCCTAAAGCAACTTCAGTCTTGATCATGATAATTATTATGCACAATTATCCTAATACCTCCATGTGCTGCTTTAACAGGTTTCAGGTGAAGTGAGTTCCATTCTTCCTCTGTTCTAGCTTGCTTTTCTTTCATATTATTTTTATATTAATCACTGACCTCCAGAGTAAAGCAGGCTCTCTCTATTCTCATGCTAGGTTATAACAACACACAGTCAAGACCTCAGCCCTCATCATGGAGAGTACTAATCTCAGTAGATTAGATTTCCTATAGCAGAAAGCCATAAGCCTATTTGGTAGCTAAATTTTTATATTTCTTATCACAACTAACTATGATAAAAAGGATAACTTATGATAAAATTATAACTAATAATAAAAACTAACTTTAGAAGCTGTTTTTATGTGTGCATGTGCGTGGTCTCCCCTGACCTCCACTCTGCTTGCTAAAATTCAAGTGTTATCTCTAGGTTCCCTTTTCACACACTTGGGGAAGAGACATTAGCTGCATGGCTCCTTAGGCATGCCATCAAATTTAACATCATCTTTTCTGGAAATTCCACCCTAACCACGTACAACAGGTGCAGATGCTGGTTTGCCACTTTTGCTGCCATTGTTTGCACCAGAACATCAAGGAAGATGAGAAAGAGGGCCCACATGCAGAGTCAAAGACAGTTGTAAAAAGTAGTCTTCCATATTGTGTTTGAGAGCAAAAGGAGTTCAGACATCTCAACTTTTAACCTGTGTTAAAGGCTGAAAACCACAGTAGGGATGTAGGGCTCAGTAAATATCAATACTGTTTAGACTATGAGAAAAATAACAACACATAATGGCAATTACAGCTATAGAATTTCTATAAGCAAGATTATGCCATGAAAATAAAAGAACTTGCCTTTAGGGCAAATTTTCTTCTTTTTCACATTCCACTGTAAACATTGTCAAGACAGGAATCTCGCCTGCTCTGCTTACCACTTAGCCTGGGTCTGAGTAAACAAAACTGGAGTAACAAGGAGTTGGCCTCCCACTTGGTCCCTAGGAAAGACTGGCTCCTGAGAGGTCACTTCTAAATGTGTGGATCACCCAAATTATACCAGGAATTGTGTAGGCCCTTTGGGTCCAAACCTGTGCATTTGTGTCATGGCAGTGAGTCATGAGAGGCACCTAGACAGCTTACACTAGGAGGTAACTCAGGGCAGGGCCTGGCCCAGCCTGAACAACTCCTTTGAGCTCTGAGGCGCTTTACAGCAACCTCACCTTTAGGGAGCAGGGAAGGCTGCAGACGACGCACAGAGCAGCAGTTTCACCCTGCCCATATAATGAAGCCTCAAGTAAAAAACTCGGAAACACCAAAGTTCAGTGAGCGTCCCTGGTCAGTAACACTCCGCATAGTGCCACATCCTGATGTCACCCAGGGTGTGCATCTGGAACTCAGAATTCACGCTTAATCCTATGTATAGTGCTTTCCTAAGTTCTGTGAGTTTTAACAAATTACTACCCCTGAGGGTGGTTTGGGAGAAACCCTTCAAGTGGATGTGGCATCAGAGATCTTGAACCAATTCAGGACTCTACAGAAGGACTGTGTCTATTTTATCTTGATTTTGGTCAACTCCAAAGTAGCAGATTTTAACAAATCAGCATACAATACATATTCTCATCAGCTTTGGTGTTTCTTTCATGGACTATTATGAAATTTCTCTTCCACAATATACTATACTTTTAGTCTCTACTTATCAACGTTCTTAATGAGCCATATTGCACTATCCTAAGTTAATTTTATAGGACAAAGAGCTTTCAGGTCACACCTGTTTTTTATGGTCACACAGATTCCCCGCTGTGCAGTGCTGAGGTGTCAGGTGTCCTTTGCCAGTTGGAGTGCCTGTAACACCCCTCAGCATTCTCTGTCACCCCAGCATCTCACATACTGCCGCTTTATCTGTGCCAGGACAAGAAAGATTAAAAAGCATCAAGCTAAGAAACTGGTTCTACAATGCATCTCCAGCGTACTTCCCTGGCAGAGCTGGTTACTCTAACCCGCACAAACTGTGTATTAGGCACCCAGAAGTACTGTTTTTGCAATCCTGAGTCCCTTCATTTTTCAAGTCTCCAGATACAGTTTTTTCTACTAAAAATTCGTTCTTTTTTTTTTTCCTCCTTTTTATTTGTTTATTTGTTTCCAGACAGGGTTTCTCTGTAGATTTGGAGTCTGTCCTGGAACTCATTTGGTAGACCAGACTGGCCTTGAACTCATGGAGATCCACCTGTCTCTGCCTCCCAAGTGCTGGAATTAAAGACATGTACCAAACAGATGTCATTCTTTTAACCCACCATCTAGACAAAATCTTATTCAGGACTCAGCTCCTGGTCCCATGTGTGAATTTTAGAAAGATTTACTTTTAAAATTATGTGTGTATGTCTGCATGTGGGTATGTGTGTGCAAATGTCAGAGGAGGCCAGAGGCATGAGACCCTCCCAGAGCTAGAGCTGTAGGTGGATGTGAGCTGCCCAATATGGGTGCTAGGAACTGAACCCAAGTGTCCTGCGAGAGCAGTTATGTGCATTTAACTGCTGAACCAACTCTCCAGCCACCTCCACATTAATTTTCCCCTATGAGCTCTGTCATTTCATTTCTGCTCTCACTCTTTCTCCAGGTTTTCCCTTTGATAATTCTTTTCTTTCCCAGTTCTTGAGATCCAAATCAGAACCGTGAGCAAGCTTAGGCAAGTGCTCGACCACTGAGCCACATTCCCAGCCCTACTGTTGATCTTACAGCATGAACCCTGGCACTCCATCTTCATTAGTCTAGTTTCATTCCAAAATTAGTGCCTACGTAAGCTTTTCAACATCTCTACCTTAAACCACGGGCTGTATCCTGATGGCTTTGGCGCATGGACATGTGTGACTGGGTGCGCATGTTGACTTTTAAATAGCTGCTCTTGAGTTTTCTTTGAAATCCCAAATGGATGTTTCCTACTTTCTTACTATAAGTTTCCAACTTGAAGTTCCACAAATAGCTCAAAGGTGATATGTTACAAACTAAATTTCAATGCTAGTGTCTTCTACTATTTCTCCTCCCTTTCTCTTGACAGACCACATCCTGCTATTTGGATAGTCAACAGAAACCTCTAAGCCCTTTCCTGACTTTTGTTGTCCAGTTTTCTTCCACATATCTTTATAGAACAAAGATTTGACTGCCTTAAAAATTCTCTCTTTTTTCAGATTTATTTACTTCTATTGTGTGTATGGGTGTTCCCTGCATATATATCTATGTATCATCTGTGTGCATTGCTTACAGAATCCCCTGAACAGAAGTTCCTGAAGGTTGTGAACCATCATGATAGGAACAGAACCAGGTCTCTGCAGGTATGGCAAGTGTTCTTAACCCCTGAACCATCTCTCCAGTCCCTTAAAAATTCTTACATTTCTTTCAAGTCTTTACAAAATGGCTTCTAAACACTTATCAGTGCCCTCTGTGGCTACTTCTCTCTCACACAATTCATAGAATTTCTGTACTAGCTACATATAGCTGCATAATTTATTACAAATATGATACATGCATCTTTTACTTTTGATTTTGCTATGCCCTGCACACAAACTACTTAGCTCCTTTCCCTTTTACTGGTGAGCACAGTATCAGTACTTTTGTTTTGTTTTGTTTTACCAACAGTGCCACCTCCAGTGTTTTCCACACATATAAAATAATAACGCACGTGTGGGAAATGTCCTTGCAGCTGGTGAACATCAGATGTAAATACAAGTCAGCTTCAGGCCAGGAATGAGGTCTGGCATAGGCAGAGATGAGAGCACTCTGCAGAGTTGTAACATTTTATTCATGGTCCTGGAGGAACTGCCTCTCTTTTAACCTTTTCTTTGCATTTCTCTTTTTAAGTATTTTATATTTGGGCTGTAAATTGTAGTAATAATTATCAACTACAAATTAAACAGCAAATATAGCAAAATGGTTCACTGGTTAAGAACAGTTATTGCTCAGTTTCCAGCACCCATGCTCACATCCTCCCGGACTCTAGAACCAGGAATCAAGTACCCTCTTCTGGCCTCCAAAGGCACCTGAACTCCCACAGAGACAGACATAAATAAATATTTTTTAAAAATTCTTATAAAATGAATTTCTAAGAATAGTTTCATACTACATATTCTCTAGAACTTTACTTAATACTACTTTGGAAATTTATCTTTGTTGAGCATGTATTTATACTGTTCCTTTTTAAAAGCTGGCAGTGGCTCAGTGTATACATAAGTCACAATCCACTCATTTATCCCAGGGAAAGGCATTTGGTTTGTGTCCAATTTTTGCCTCCTACAACTCGTCACTGAATAGCACCACACATGACTCATGTGTCCACATGGATAGGGGCACCAGGAGGATGAGCAGAGTCAATTTGACAGAATGAGTCCACACTATTGTTAGAAGTGTGCTTTTACTAATATGAATCCCTATCAGCTACACATTCCTTTCTTTTCCCCCCACACATACTGTTTAGAGTTCTCAATTTTTAGAGAAACCAACTTTAACAAAAAGCTTCCTATAACATAGGTGAAAAAATATATACGCTCATAACCTCTCAGCAACTTAGAAGTTCTCATATTCTAGACTTGATTTGAGCTAGGTCAATGTAATTTACAGAACTAGCAGAATACAAGGGGTGAAAACACCTGATTGCTTGGCTCATCATCAGAAGAATGAGTTATCAGGTTCTAATCCAGCCGAGGACAGAAGCACTCAGTTAGCATCGCTTCTCATGGGAACCCGTGAGCAGACCAGCACAACAGTGGAACAGGCTTAGCAGACATGGAGGCTTGGTCATTGCAAGGCACAAAGATTGTTGAGAGGTGAGGGTTTAAGAGCAAACAAACAGCCCTGAGTTACAGCTGCTAAAGTTAGAAGAATGAGCCACAACAACTCCCTGATCTGACAGAGGAGACTGCAGCAGGGAGATGGCCTGACATGTGGGTATTTCTTTTCAGTTCACAGAGTGCAGATGCCTTTTTTAACACAGAGTCTTACACAGAGACGAGGCATACTCGAGTGTTAAAAAAACCACGGGCCCTGTACGTTCATTATGGGTGCTGTGATATGGTAGATTGCCTGAAAACTTCATAACCCAGAAAAGGTGTTTCCATAAAAATACAATCTCAACCACCAGATGACTAATCAATAAACATTAAAGTTGAGAAGAAACATAAAAATTGCAATGAATGAGCCAAGGCCATGGTGACATCATTGATCAGATAAAATAGAAATTTCCTAAAATAGTTTAAAAAGTAACAGTGTGTCTGTGTGGTGTGCAGGTGTTCATGTGCAGGTGCATATATGTGCGTGTGGAGGCAGGGGGTTGACATTGGGTGTCTTCTCCACAGAACCTGGACCTCACTGACTCAGCAACCTCCAGTGCTGGGCTTACAGGCTGTGCTGCTGTGCCTGTAATCTTCACACTTGCAAGACAAATACTTCATTGACTGGGCTGTCTTCCTATCTCAGAGGGGTGACTTTAACTTTGTCTTTATAGCAAATTATGTGACCCAGATGAAAAAGGCCATCTAGATTACAGAGACTGAAGTTCTACTCCAACAATCTAGAGGTATTAAAATTTTGTTCATATTTTTCTTACATACAATATTATCTCGCTCCTTCATTCTCCGCATCTCCTAAGAACCCTAATATGCAGAAGACTGCTCCATCTGTGTTGTCAGGACTTGATTTAAGCTCGCAGTTTAACAATAATCAAGTGAAAACATCCACTGGATTAAACAGTTTGTCACTGAAATATCATAAGCAAGATCTAAAATGCTCTTTATTTAGGAGCCATCTGTTGGCCAACTGCAAGTTGTCTCATGCAAGGCTGAAACAAATGCTATGTTTACGCCCTGTCTCCACCAGACTGCCAACGGAAAGCCTTTGCCTTACAGTTACGCTCATTCGGCCATACTAAAAACATGATCCACAGGGTTGGGACTAACAGTGGAGTTCCTACTTTTCTATCCCTTTCTTTTTATAAAATGTGTGTGGGTGATTTGCCTGCATGTCTGTGTGCCAGCTCATGCAGTAATGATGGAGGTCAGAAGAAGACATCAGATCCCTTGAAAATGGAGCTATAGACTCTTGCTCGCAGCCATCTGAGTGCTAAAGATTGAATCTGGGTCCTGTGGAAGACAAGTCATTGCTCTTAACCACTGAGCCATCTCTCCACCCCGCCCTTTTTTGAAATAGGGTCTCACTGTGTAGTCTAGGCTAGCCTTAAACATTGCAATTTCCCTGCTTCAGCATTCCACTTAACCATCACGCCCAGGTCTGCAGGGATTTTTCATTAGAAAAATATTTGGTGTGAAAAATTGTTCTTTGGGTTTCTGTGCATATATTTTGGTTGACTGCAAGAAACAAAATCCACCAGATATGCAAGGAAACAATTCAGTGGGCTAAAAAAAAGAACCACCTATGGACAAGAAAGCTATACATATACTAAAGAAAAGTTTCATCTATTTGTTTTTACAAACCTGTTTTATGATCCCACTGTAACTACCTTTACTGCTTCAAAACTGCTTGTTAGATTTACATACACTTAGAATACTAGAGTCAAAAACAAACATGGAGGCCTGTCCTACTGTCAACAGTCTCACTCAGTTAGCTAGCTAGTCATGGTAGTCCAGACAGACAGACAGACAGCTGTGAGCTATGTTGCAAACATCCTAATCATTTGCAGATGCCCTTTCCATGATTGCTTTAAAAGTACTGTTTTGGACAATATATGTGTTACAGCTTGATTAAATTAAAATATGAAAAGTATACAAAACAGAAATTCATAATAACATAATTAAGAAAATTAACATAATGATATGGTTTTTCAGCCTTTTATTTTCCCAAAATTATACCACTGTATAATTTTGCAAAAACTGAGCCTATATATGCTACTGGATCTGTATTTTTCCCTTCACATTAGAACATATTTTATTGATTATAAAAATTTTCTTAAATTATTTTAGTCATATTTTATATAACCATTAATTATTGGGTCATTAGAGAAGGTGGTTTACAAACATGCATATTAATCTCTGCATTTCTTATTATTTCCTCACAAGCAGTTTACTGAGTGGAAGAGTAAGTATTTTGATGACTCTGCTAAGGGCAGACATGATATCATCTGGAAGGACGTACTTAATGTATCGTGAATGAGCTGGTAACAAAATGCCCATTTCACTGTCTCCTCACCAACAGACATTGAATTTTGCAGTATTTTGCTAATGCTAGGCAAAATGGTTCTTTAGATTTACATTTATTCATTAATACGACTGCACATTTTCATCCATCCATTATCATCTGTACTTCCTCTTGAATTTATAACCCATTTTTATCATCTGTCTACTTCAAAAATGTTTTACTAGAGTAAAATATACACACAGAAAAGCATGTTTTAAGTGCACAGCTGTTCAATGATTTTCCCTCCTAAATGGAACACACCCACACAAAAGCACCCATCAGAAGACAGAACGTGAGCAGTACCCAGGGCTCCTACATGCCCCTTACACACACACTTAACTCCCTCCTAAAGGTAACCTCTGCTATGAAGCCTAATGAGTTTTGCCTGGCTTGGTGCTCCTCCTCGTTTTTGTACCAAATAGTTCTACTGTCTGAAAGACTGGGCATGGTACAGTTATAATCCCAGGTCTTGTAAGGCAGTGGCAGCTCAAGATCAGCCTGAGCTACAGAAGGAGAACTTGTCACAAAACAAATAATCTCAAAACCACGCAAACAAAGGATACACTGAATTAAATGAAATGAGTTAAATATAGAAAAATACAAACACACAAATACACACACACATAGATTAATGAGTGAAAACTGATAACTCTGCAAGCAGCTATGCAGAGAAACTATTGTGTGAGGATGCATCCTCATTTTAACTGAAGAAATACAAATGAACAAAAAACACTCATACAAAGTTGTGCAAGTATGCTCTCAAGTCATATGCATGCCCACACTCAGAGAGAGAGAGAGAGAGAGAGAGAGAGAGAGAGAGAGACAGACAGAGAGAGAGAGAGAGAGAGAGAGAGAGAGAGAGAGAGAGAGAGACAGAAACAGAGACAGAGAGACAGAGAGAGTTAGTTTACTGAATGATGCAATGTGCCAATCTCTGCTCTAACGCAATCTCACAATTCAGGAAGACACCATCACCACAGGACACAGAAGTATAGAGGTGCTATTTTCCAGACTGTAACAGTCACAAAGACTTGTGCGCTGTGCATCTGGTGTGTCTAAGTGCAGGTTGTTATCTACCCTACCTTACAGCCCAGTGAGTTTTGGGAGCCTAAATGGTTCACTATAGATTTTCTGATCACCACTTCTCTTTAGAGGCTAACACAAATGCTCAATAAATATTTATTACTTGAGTAAATGAAAGACTTCACTGCCAATTTTCAATGCTTTCCAATCCTTTTAAATATGCTTTAATGTGTTCTTTCCTTTAGAAAGAAGAGCATCCTGCAACCCAAAACACCACTTACTCATTTCTCAGTGGCTAAGAGAAAAATCTCATTCTGTACTTGAACAGACTAGTGCAGCTTACTAGTTTTCAACAGTGCTTTATATGAGCTCACCAAGAAGGAACAGATAGCCCAGACTGGTGTCGCATGTTTATACTGAAGGGGAAACCCCTGGAATGATATATAAGGCTCTTTCAATAGAAGCTGCTCCATGTTTTCCAGGCAGCTCAGATCAGCAGTATGCAACCTATAGCAGCTCCCTGACCACTGAATCCACAGATCAATTCCCAGATATGTCTGCTCATCAAAGCTCACCAACTGGACTAGCTCAACAAAAGGTCAGTCATTGCAACAGACTATACATCCTAGGTATCATGTCTGACTCAAAGTGAAAGGTTGGTGGACATAAGATGCTAACATACAGAAAAATTATTGCAGCTTCAGACATGGACAGATTGACAGTTTCGATGTTATTTTGTGTTAGGCAGAATTCTCACCCCATTAAAGTTATACCCCCCAAATAACACAATTTTTTGAGATACCAGCATATATAAATAAATCTGTAAAGATAACACAAAGAGAAACATGATCCAGGGATTTTAAAATAAAAATAATAGTAAACTTTTAGTAGCCATGTGGTGAGAACAGAAGAATTGTGGGTTAATATACACAATAATTGACTTTTATTCTCAGCCTCGACTGCAGAGAAGTCTTCCTTCGTGTAGGCACAGTCTATGTGCTCATAATGAAATTATTTAACAATGCACTATGTGTGTCTGCGTGTGTGTTTGTCAGTGTGTGCATCACACTTTGCATCGTCACTGATGACTGGCACTCCTTGTCTATACACTACCTCGACATGACAAAGAATCCCTCTATGCTACAGACATAGGGCAGTGAAAAAATGTACACATCATATCATAAGTAAAGGTAACTAGTCAGCAGAAGTAAGTTGAGAAGATAACAGTTGGATAAATTTAAAAATTACAAAATTAAAAGGTCTAAATCAGACTTTTGTTAGAAGAGGATCTACTGAAGACTACGAATTCATATTAATTCTTTGTTTTTTCATGAGAGAGATGGTATGTACCATATGATCACTTACACTGATGACTGATGAAGAAGCTGACAAGTTTAGACCTTCAAGATCAGCTACCAAGCTTGGAGAAAGGGCTGGTGGAGGAAGGGCAACTGGGGTGGACGCTGAGTTAACTGGAAGAAAAGGCCCAAATAAGCAAGTGTGCATGAAAATTTAACTCATATTAATAAAAGCAACATTTTATTTTGTTAGTAAATCTAACTAAATTACTTTGATTAACGAATGTATGACAACTCTATTTAATATTCTGATTTAGTCAAGTTATTATCAAGTCACAAAGTGATTAGCCTGAGCTTTCAGAACATAATGGCAAACCAATATCAGAACAAGGTATAAATATCTTGAACAATAGT
The DNA here is from genome assembly GCF_037038515.1 of Microtus pennsylvanicus. Classification (NCBI taxonomy): domain Eukaryota; kingdom Metazoa; phylum Chordata; class Mammalia; order Rodentia; family Cricetidae; genus Microtus; species Microtus pennsylvanicus. The sequence continues at coordinate 56,266,374 of NC_134584.1, forward strand.
TTTTGAAAATTTGTATCTTTAACATTTATCATCCAGCACTTCACATAAATAAAGTGGTTAAGACACATTTTCCACATTAACGTAAAGAATAGCACAAAGAGTGATTTCAGAAGGGGGCAACAGGGATGGGGGAATATGGGGAGACTAGGAGGTGAACAGAATTGGGATAAATGATGTAATACCCCCAAAGATTCAATAAAGAAGTTTAAAACACACACAGATAGTGATTTCCAGATGCGTCACACTTTTGGGGCGGGGGGGGGGGGGGGGGGGTTGAGACAGGGTTTCTCTGTGCATCAACCTTGGCTGTCCTGAAACTCATTCTGTAGACCAGGCTGGCCGTGAACTCACTGAGGTCCACCTGCCTCTGCCTCCAGAGTGCTGGAAAGTATCATGTACCTCGAGTGGCTTTTGTTATGGCATTTTCATTGACATATGATATGCTTCGATCATATTACCTTCACTTACCTGCCCCCATCCCTTTTTTTCCTCCTGCAGTATTCTGTCTACTCTCATGATCTCCTACCACCCAGATGCCACCCGAAACAAAACACACAAGGCTTGTGTGCAATTCCACCTTATTTAACATAACTTCTAGTTCCATCAATGCGACATACACCCTGCTTCTGCTTCAACAACCACAGCAACATCTGATCATAACAAACCTTATTATCTTTGCTAATATGGCCAAACATGTTCAATTTCTCTATAGTAAGTGTTTTTATGTATTACACACTTCTATTTTTCTCTATGAAGTATTTTCTGTGGCTGTTACAATAGACAATGTAAACAGAATGGATCTATGACAAAATGAGGTAACCCCCAAACAACTCACCCTCCACACAGGAAAAATATACTGAAATGCAAGCAGTTTAACATTCATGAACTCTTATTTCCAACTACTCTCCTAGTACAGAATCGACCTTGCAACAAAATTCACAGCACTACCCAGCTCCCACCACACTGAATAATTTAAGAGTGGCGACTATGTATACTTAGGTTAGCAAAGTTATAGGTGTCTGCATTCTTAGAAATATATTTGTTTGAATTAAGACTTTTTGGAGTAGAAGATGGTTCTGCCTTTCCTGAACCACTCTCTGTTCCCTCCTTAGTTAGCTGTCAGTTCCCACAGTCAGGATCTCACAATGTGGATGCTGTGAGACAGGATCATTATTTAGCAATGCAAGGAGAAATCACTGGAGTAGAATGGGTCTAATACACTTCATTTGTGGCTCTACTCACATGACACAGAACTGACATGCTGAATCAATAAAAGGCACTGATACCACTGGCTGGAAAATTCCCACCTTTTCTGACCTTTACAATAGATGCTTCTAAAATCTGGGCAATGGACATGAGAGGTACTATCCGAGTACAGAACACAGGGAAGTCCCGGTACTTACAGTCGTCTAGATCTAGAAGGAAAACGTCTTTGGGGGGAGGATGTCTTTCTTGCTGGGGTTTTCTCTCTTTGGCCTGTAAAATATCAAAACTTCAACTTATTTCAGATCTTGTCTAAAGAAAGCCATGAAGTGTTCTTACCACTACAAAACAAGCATGCTTTTGCTTCTTAGAAACAAAACACACTTGAAACTTCTGTATGGTGACACCAACACTTTAGTCCTGAACCAAAATTTCTGTGCTAGCATACTGTATTTCTTACTCATCACACAAACTACTAATTAAAATACTTTGTGTTTAAGGACTATAAAAGACCTTTAGAAGAAAATTTAAAAGCAATAATCACATTTTTGTTAGATAAAAATACAATGTGTTTCTTATTAGAAAGTGAATAAACATTCTTAGAAATAATAGTTAAACAGGTTTGCTTAAGAAAAAGGAATATTCAAACAATACACGGCTAGCGCTGATATCCTCAGGCTTGGACAGGCTGGACTGCTCAGAGGAGTTTGCAGGGGCAGTGACCTAGATCCTCTGCACTCCTATACCAGCTTGCGTCAGAGGGCTTTACCTTCAGCTTTTGCTCTTTAGTATGGAAAACAACTCGCTCACTTTCCTAAGCATTTTATAGATAGTAAATATTTAAACACACCCACCTAAATTTAGGGTTCCTCCAGGGCAAACTGGCTTAGTCACTGTTTGTGAGATTTCCCACCATGGAGAGCATACAATGGCTCATGCGAGGACTACCAGTCTTAATTAATATAATGGTATAACTAGGTCGGGGAAATGGCTGTTTGTACAGCGCCTGCTGTAAAAACCTAAGGACCTGAACTGGGATCCTGATGTCCATGTCAGAGTCATGGATGTTGGGAAGGTGGAGACAGCAGGATTTCTGGCTAGCCACTCAAGTTTAATTAGTTTTGGTGTAAACAATGTTTCAAACAGTTCAGGGTTGGAGGGTGGGGAGTAACTGAGACAGACACTAGATGCTTATCTCTGGCTTCTATACACATAAAGAGGGAAATGTACATCTACACGCACAGAGTACACACACACACACACACACACACATACACACACACCTGCCCCACTGTGCATAATTAAGAACATCTGAATAGCACAGTAAACAAAAAAGGTCAACAAAGAATAGTGCGTTAAACGACATTATCTGTATCAATGTTGCTTAATCTGTCTACCTTTTCTTTTAAAAAATTCTCAAATTCAAAATAAAACTTTTTTTCACTTCTTTTTGTTCATTCATTCATTTAACAAATAGATACAAATTTTAAATGTGTATGAGATTCCGTACTCAACAATGACAAAGTCCCCACTCTCCAATAACAGAATTTAAAACTTATTAGCATAAATCATTGTGTCACTGAAGCAAAGGCCCACTTGAGTACTGTGCACACACATGAACACCAGCTTCACATAAGAGGATGCTGTGGTGGTGGGGTGCAGCGAGGGCTCAGTGCACTGCTCTCACAAAGGACCTGAGTTCGGGTCCCAGCACACACACCAACAGTTCACAACCACCTGGAATTCCAGCTCTGGGGTATCCTTCACCCTCTTGTGGCTTCTTCAGCATGAGTGCATGTGTGCGCACATATACAGACACACAGAGACACGCACACACAGACTACAGAGACAGACAGACACACACTTAGAAAAGCACCTGGGAAACAACATTTTCACATGACTGAGTTCTACATGCTAGCATTCAGAGAACTGTCCAAGAATTATATAAAAATACACATTAAAGCCAAAAATGATTACAACTAAAAAAAGAAATAAAAACAGTATTGTTTCCTTCTAGTTGAGTTTTAATTCTATCCTCCTGCAAACACAAAGCATCAGCCCCCTGTCAAGTCTGAAGGAAAAGGAAAAGAAATGTTAGTTTTGAGACTGAAATTTCAGTTACAAGTAAATGAAAGCAGATTCAGAATGAAAATGCCCATTACTACTGGACTTTGCCCTTGAATAAAATCCAAACTCAAAGGTTATCAGCATGTTGCACACAATGGGTGTAGCTTCCCACCAGCTACAATGACAAGACTGCCTTCATCAAAGTGCAAGTTCCCCACCTGAAAATTAGAAACCTATCAAACAAATAAATAAATAAAGTTAGAGAGGAAGGCAAATCTACACCCTACTTCTCAACCAAGAATGTGTACCATCACAGAGGAGAGCTATATGTGAATCTGGGTTCATCTCTTACCAGAGCCTAGAACAGACAGACAACAGGCACTAAAAAGGACAGAATGCCATTGACGTTCTGAGAAGAACAGTAAGCAGTGACTGCAATACGACATTAGCAATAGGTGACGGTCATTTCCACCACGTTGGAAAAGCCTTGCATTCCGAATCAAAGCTATAAAATGCTTCATGATATGCAAGCATGCTTCTCCTACATTATATTTCATTTTTCATTTTAAAAAACCCATAGTAAGTTCACAACATTTTCATACTTAAAGGGTCTACTATAAAAATAAAATCTGAATTCTAAACAAAGAAGTTAAGAGCCCTATCCCATCAAACATTTCTCCATTTGCAATTCATCTTGGTAATAGAGACAGAACCTGGGCAGACACATATAGGACTTGAGGCAGGAGATTTTTCTTGCTCAATGCATAATTCATGTGCTCCGCCTGCAAAGTGTGTAAAATGAGGATTTCACACCGCGGCATGAGCCACGGAGCTGCGGAGAAAAGGCAGATGAAATCATATTTTACTGTGTGAATTTTATTTCTTAGCCTCCCAATATTTATACAAAACCACCATTGACAAACCAAACACACTGACAGATCACCCACTGTTTCCATTGTGTTACTGCTTGAGAGGAGATCAAGCAGAAAGATAGACAATTTGTTTTTGTATATTTTTCTTAAATAGAGGATTAGGTTTTTAACAGCTGAGTGACTGTATTTGACTTTTATAAGGACAACAGTTACTGATCTTAAGATCTTGCTGCAAAAAATATCTATTTATCAATTCGCTGCCTTCAAATCGCCACCTTGTTTCTATGGCATTCGATTATACACCTCAAGACAGGAACATTTTCAAAATGGAATGAAAAGTCACAAGGTTAGGAAACTAACTTCTAGTCAATATATTCATTTAAAAATAAAGGATCTTAAGTCCTAAAGACAAACAAAAATATGTAACAATATCTCTGTAAAGATTTTTCATGCATTATGAACATCCATTTGCATACCGATTGCAGAAAAGCTAAGTAGATAACAGACCTGACGTGATAAGCAGCAGATATGCTTCTATTGCACAGAGGTTGTATAAACAGTAAGAAAAGTTTACCAAACACCCACTGCTCTAAAAATCTGGAGCAAATAAATGCTAATGAGCAATACAAGGGGGTCTAATAACCCTTCCTCAGCAGAAAACTGCCTGCTTCCTTATGCAGGACCGCCTGCTTGACGGTTTCCCTTTGTTTTAAAATCTCAAGTGAAATTTCTTTCCTGGAGAATTTAAAGTATGAACTAAACATTGAAAGACACAAAGCTTTGAATATTTATAATAAAAATCGACATTCAATCGTCACACAAGCTAAGGATTTCAAGCCCTGTAAACACCCGTGAGCAGACAGTCCTTCCTTCTCAAAGCACAGAAATCAGCCTGAAATGGTTCCATTGGTGCATTTGCAGGGTTCTGAGGTCACTAGAGGAGCTCATCAGTGTCACAATACCTCCCACAGAGGGACAGCAAAAGTTCTAAGACACATAAGACCTGATATAAATATGGCCATCTCAGACACCGCTGGCATATACAGATTCCAGTGCTTTTCTACAGCTAGTTCATACATTAATCTCATGACCCAGACACAAAAATATTCTTAACATCTATTAAGTGCTACACTCAAGAACACCAAATACTTCACATTAAACATAACACTGATAGACTACTAGGCCTTAAGTATGCTGTATATAATTACCATTGTTAACACAGGACTAGAGTGATCTGTCAGGTAGGCAGTGCTGCTTGTGCAAGCATGAAGACTTGAATTTTGATCCTTAGCACTCACATAAAAAGCCAGGCACTACCCTCGACTGGAATGCAGCATTTAGGAGGCAGACACTGGCCAAAAGCCAGTGGTCGGTCACTGGACAGCTAATCTAGCCAAACACAGGAAATACAGGATCAGTGACAAGTCTTGTCTCAAAAACTAAGGTGGAAAATGACTGAGGAAGATAACTGACATCAACCTCTGGCTTCTACACATGTGCACACACATACGCTGCAGTCATGCCAGCATGCACAGAGCCGCCACACAATTCCACAGGCAAAACAATGTTAATGTGTCTAAAGAAACAGATGCGTTCATTATAACCATGTACATTATAGTCATGACTTCAGATCACCATGATACTCACTGATATCTCCATCTGTAAGAGCTGAGGCACACACCAGAGATCCCAACTAATGTGTCATGACCTTATGTTACCAAAAAAAAAAAAACAAAAAAAACAAAAACCCAAAAAAGCCCAAGATGCAGAGATACAAATGAGAATCACTTCCTCACACAATGTCTGTATTGCTAAGTCTTCTCTCTAATCTTCCAGATATTTTCCTTTACATTGTATAAAGTATGTAAAAGTGCTTAAAATATGAACTATTCAAGGTGATTTTGTGGGGCTGGAGAAGGTTCAGGGACTTAGAGCACTGGCTGTTCCTGCAGAGGACCTGGGTTCAGTCCCACACAGCTGCTCACAAGCGACTGATACTCCAGTTCCCAGGAATTCCTACTCCTTCTTATGGCCAGTGTGGACATGCACACATTACATGCAGGTGAGCACTATACAAAATAAAAATAAATCTAAAAAGGCAATTTTGTTATAGGCATTACTTGGGACAAAAGAATTATTTTGTAGAGATGATGATACTCCAAACTCTTCTCGGACACAAAAGTACATCCATAAAGTAATTAAATCTGAGACAAGATCATGTCCTAAGGCCTGGATGATACAATGCAGTATCATCCAGGACGGCACCCTCCCTCCGGACAGTACCATTTCAGTTCCCGGCAGTTACCGTCCAGTAGGAGAAGTGAAGAGCACAGGAGGCCACTTCCTTCTCACCTGCTTTCTTTAATAAGAGAAATGCACAAAGATGAACAAAGGTTCAGAAACAGCTGAGCACATAGTTTCATAAGAGAAATGTGAGTATTAGGTAAGAATATAAGTAAGTTAAAAAGAGAGAGGGGGATTCAGACACGGTGGCCGAGGAGTTTACTGAACTCAAATGGTGGCAGGACATCACCGCAGCTTGACCTGGCCACTGTGCTGAAGCTGGGGTTGGGAAAACATCAGCTAAGGTGAATACAGCAAAGAATTACAGGGCTGAAGTAGAGTTGATCTAGACAGTGAAAAGAGGAAAAGAAGAAACAGATAGGAAAAATCAGATGGAAATTCTAGGGGTCCTGGCACAATCTAAACACGTAGAATAAAGTAAAGGAGTCAGAGGGAAGACTGCCGGTCCTGTGTAAGCACGTTTCTGGTTCTGCTGGTGATAAAAATCCAGCAGTTCCAGCAGGGTCTAAGTATTTGGTCTAGATTTGGGAAGAATATCTAGAAGAGCAACAGAGAAATATTACTGTGGAAAGGAAGTTACAAAACATGCAAATTTTTCAATACTGTTTAAAAAAGAAGCATGAAACACTTAAGGATCCTGACCTCCTCTGCGGAGCAGGGTCTGCGGAAAGTGAAGTTACTAAGAAGTAACTGGGTTAAGGTGTAGGAAATGGAGGACAGATTTGAGGCTCTGTGCTCCTCTTCTGGCTCCCCTGTCAAGGCCAGAAACCACTAAAGGGGGCTGGACGGCAGAAGTGAAACTAGTGGATAAAACCTATAAGTGCAGAGGAGGTAGAAGCTCACTCAAAAATGAGGTCAGAGGTGTTTGGTTGGGGACTTCACCCCAGCTCCTGGCATCCATTTTGGAATGTTGGGTAGAAAGCACCATTTCAAGCCCCTTTCCCTAAGAGTTGCCAAACTCCACCTCCGGGAAAGACCACCAATCACATCTCCACAGGGAGGGTCAAGAGAACTCTCACAGGCTATTTAAACTGCCCCCTAGAGAACCAACAAGTACTCTTTCCGGTTCTTCAGGGTCCCCCTGGTTCTCCATCCCCTTCTCTGTGGTGTTTTTTTAGAGGGCCACCCAGGAGCACTGGCATCCATTAAATTGGGTTTCTTTTAATTTGGTCTGATTTGGATTATTGTGTTGGCCTAGAGTCTTACTAAACTTAAAGAGGAAGCAGGGCTTCTTCTTGGCTGAGTGGACAGAGAACACCTACTCAGAGATACGCTTTTATAGAAAAGGTGGGAAATGGAGATTGAGCTAAGAAGTCAGAGCTCAAGGTGACTCAGCAGTGTCATCTGAGGAAGGCAGACACAAGTTAGGGCCATAACTAAGAATAGATACACTTTCAAGTGCAGGAGACAAGAGCCAAAGGGAGGCCAGGGGCCTTTCAGCAGGGGTCGCAGCTGAACAGCATTAAACTGCTGTGAGGGTCTGCACTTCAGGGTGCTCCTATGCATTTGTTTCCCCAGAGACACTGACGCAGCAAAGTGGGTACTGGCATCTGCTTTATAGACCAGGAGACTGAAGCATGAAGGTGCTACCTGCCAACAGAAACTCCATTCTAACCTAACAGGAACACCCTAAAATTAACTGTTTTGACAGTCATATATTCAAGCATCTCCAAGGTCTCATGTTCATGCTCAGTACACCCCCAAATGCATTGTCCAGATGAAAGAATGACTCAACCTGCAGAGTCAAGACAGGAATCTCCAGTGCCCACACTGTCACACCGAATGAAGGCAAAGTGGCCACCATCTGCTCTCATTACTCATAATTTGAGCAAAAGTCACAGCATCTGATGCAACGGGGACTTTTTCACAACTAGAAAGTCACCTATTATTAAAAAAATTGGTACACTTATGATCACATGGTATATACTTCAAGCCATTCAGAATAAAGTGGAGATAAAAAATATGGTGGCTAAAAGGCTGGGAATTTTTGGTCCAATTGTAAAAGAAAAGCAAAAATAAATAAATAAACACAAACATTCATCTTTCCACCTAATACAGACAAAAAAATGGCATTTTAAGATAGACAATGTGTGTGGTCTACGGAAAACATAGGCACAAAATAATACACAGCTTGAATTTCTCAAGAGGCCTGGCTCAGGATTCTGCTCTTCCTGTGAGACTCTGGAACAGTGGGAGCAGGGGCTGTCTCTGACTCTGTTGCCTGCTTTTGGGACCCTTCTCTCCTACTGGATGGCTTCTTCCAGCCTTGATAGGAGGAGGTGCCTAGTCTTACTGCAACTTGATATACCATGGCTGGCTGATACCCACTGGAGCCCCGCCTGTATCTGAAGAGAAACAGAGGAGGAGTGGATGGGGTGGGGGGGACAGCTGTGAGGAGAGGATGGAGGGGAATCTTTGGTTGATATGTAAAAACAAAACAAAGAAATAAGCAAACACAAGTAAATAAACAAAAGGGCTGTCAGCTGTTAACTGAAGCCCTCAACAAGGAGGAAACAAAGTGGATGACTAACTTTGGGGTCCTCTTTGCTGCTAACACTACACAGGCAGTAAAGTCTACAATTTTCCAATTTTATAAAACCATGTAAGAATAACCTTCTGTAATTACATCTGTCATTTATAAAACACTGATTTTCCTCTCTGGGTTGTACTGTCAGAATCTGAAGCTCTTTATTTAAAATTATATTTTAAGTTTTTTAGAGTAGAAAATGAGAATATGAGAACCTACCATGTTTTAGTAATCCACATTTAATAACTCAAAGTCTCTACAAGTTTTTATGAATTTCTGAAAACAGAAAACTTAAATTCTGTTATATAAGTAAGAATTCAATTTTAAAGGAAGTTTTACCGTTTGCAAGAATATTTAAAATAAAAAAGATAAACACTAGAAGCATTTTAAATATACTTATTTTTAACAATGAATATGGGTTTGGAAGGCCTGCTTGAGTGCAATCATTTTCATTTCTGGTTACTCAGAAAACATACTCAAAATTTAGATTCACAGAGTTAACAAGTAAATTCTTTTTTAAATACGGGGTTAGGAAGAAACATAATTTATCGAATAGCGACATTTGATTGTCACGATTCTAGACACATGGAAAAAGATGTGGTCACACTGACACTGCACCACTATTCTAGACACATGGAAAGAGAGGAGGTCACACTGACGCTGCACGGCTACTCTAGACACATGGAAAGAGAGGAGGTCACACTGACACTGCATGGCTATTCTAGACACATGGAAAGGGATGTGGTCACACTGACACTGCATGGCTATTCTAGACACATGGAAAGAGAGGAGGTCACACTGACGCTGCACGGCTACTCTAGACACATGGAAAGAGAGGAGGTCACACTGATGCTGCACGGCTACTCTAGACACATGGAAAGAGAGGAGGTCACACTGACACTGCACGGCTACTCTAGACACATGGAAAGAGAGGAGGTCACACTGATGCTGCACGGGCTTTCTAGACACATGGAAAGAGAGGAGGTCACACTGACGCTGCACGGCTACTCTAGACACATGGAAAGAGAGGAGGTCACACTGATGCTGCACGGGCTTTCTAGACAGTTGTGTGATCATTTTCACTAATGAGGTGAAGATCTAAGATCAGAAATCTAAGATCTAATATCAGATCTGAATTTTATACTAGTAACTTCATTTACAATTTAAGCTTTCATATTTTCATAGTAACTGGCAAAAAGTTCAATCACAATCATTCAATTCAAATACATAAATACACAAATTATTCTTGCATTTGCTCTAAAATAAATGTCTCTTGCTAAAATAATGTGTAACTTTGAAAACATTTTGTTATCAATCACATTTATTAATAAATATTTTTAAAGATCATGTTGGAATCAGTATCTTATATATCTCTATTTGTAGTCCTGTGCTCAGTGCCATTTCTGAGGCTTCCTTTCATGTTCCTTTTAGCAAAAAGTCAATCTTGAAACAGTCTACTCCAAAAATCTCATGAGCAGATGAATAAAAAGTGGCTCTGAGGGCTGGAGAGATGGCTCAGAGGTTAAGAGCATTGCCTGCTCTTCCAAAGGTCCTGAGTTCAATTCCCAGCAACCACATGGTGGCTCATAACCATCTGTAATGGGGTCTGGTGCCCTCTTCTGGCCTGCAGCATACACACAGACAGAATATTGTATACATAATAAGTAAATATTAAAATAAAAAATACAAATGCTTTTAGGCAAAAAAAAGTGGCTCTGACTTCTTTGTAGAATTGGATGATTAGGGAAGATTATGGAAAATCAAAGCCTCAAGAAGAAAGAAGATAATTTATCCAGTTTTAGTTGTGACAGTGTTGACTGAAGCTTTTGTCCCACCCAGTACCACAGCTGTTCACTCTCAGAGAAACACACATAGGCTTATATTAATTATAAACTGTTTGGTCTATTAGCTTAGGATTATTACTGACTAGCTCTTACAACAGAAATTAACCCATAATTCTTATCTATGTTTAGCCACGTGGCTTAGTACCTTACTCAGTGAAGCATTCTCATCTTACTTCCTCTGTGTCTGGCTGCTGACTGCGTCTCTGCCTGTCCTCTTCACAGAATTCTCTTAGTCTGGTTGCCCCACCTATTCTTCCTGCCTAGCTACTGGCCAATCAGAGTTTTATTAAACCAATCCAAGTGATAAATCTTTACAGTGTACAAAACCATTATCCTACAGCATGACAGTATTCAAAGTGTCTTCTTCAGTTTCTTAGCTTTCTAACAAAACATTCAACTCTCAAAAGTATTTATTCTTAAATGGAAAAAGTTCCAAGAAGATGTATCATTCAGTTACAGCGCATGCGTGACCTCGTACCTTCAGTTAGAGCACATGCATGACCTCGTACCTTCAGTTAGAGCACATGCGTGACCTCGTACCTTCAGTTAGAGCACATGTGTGACCTCGTACCTTCAGTTAGAGCACATGCGTGACCTCGTACCTTCAGTTAGAGCACATGCGTGACCTCGTACCTTCAGTTACAGCGCATGCGTGACCTCGTACCTTCAGTTAGAGCACATGCGTGACCTCGTACCTTCAGTTACAGCGCATGCGTGACCTCGTACCTTCAGTTAGAGCGCATGCGTGACCTCGTACCTTCAGTTAGAGCACATGCGTGACCTCGTACCTTCAGTTAGAGCACATGCGTGACCTCGTACCTTCAGTTAGAGCACATGCGTGACCTCGTACCTTCAGTTAGAGCGCATGCGTGACCTCGTACCTTCAGTTACAGCGCATGCGTGACCTCGTACCTTCAGTTAGAGCACATGCGTGACCTCGTACCTTCAGTTACAGCGCATGCATGACCTCGTACCTTCAGTTACAGCGCATGCGTGACCTCGTACCTTCAGTTACAGCGCATGCGTGACCTCGTACCTTCAGTTAGAGCACATGCGTGACCTCGTACCTTCAGTTACAGCACATGCGTGACCTCGTACCTTCAGTTACAGCACAAGCGTGACCTCGTACCTTCAGTTACAGCGCATGCGTGACCTCGTACCTTCAGTTACAGCGCATGCGTGACCTCGTACCTTCAGTTAGAGCACATGCGTGACCTCGTACCTT